>NC_141698.1:54248394-54319262 GCF_964263255.1 Lissotriton vulgaris | reverse complement strand
CCCGCCGAAGAGGGTGCTGACGGCGCGAGAAAGAAAAGCAGGAGTAACGATCGAGAGTGAGTATAAAGGGTCATGCGTGTTAGATTGCGGTGTTTTTGTGTTGCATCTATGTTGTATTGTCTGGCAGAGTTGAATGCCTGTAGAGTGACTGTGGAACAGGTTGTGAGCGCGCGCAACCGGTGCAAATCTTAAGTTCAGAAGAGAGCTTAAGTGGTTCGGTGTATCGGACATCCAGAGTAATTGTCAAACCAGTGTGAAGGGGGTCATGAGGTACCATTGATCGCCCGCAAGACCGAGATAGGGGGAACGGAAGAGTGAGTGTGTGAGTAACGGACGCTGGTCGGAAGTTACAGTGTGTAAGCAACCTATCAGAGAGACGATTGCCTGAAAAGGCATTTCGTCAATTGTGGTGACAATTACAGATAGACTGTGGACGTACAGTCAAGAAAAGTGATCGCTTGGTCGGAAGTAGTCATTTTTCGGTGTATGAATGGGACGCATGCGTGACCGGGAGACGAGCTGAGAAAGGAGGGGAACTGCTGCAAAGGGGAGACGAGTGACGTCGGTAAGTGCCGCGCTAGGATTGGCCGGTACGTTTGAGACCGCGCTGTGAGACGAGTGACGTCAGAAAGAGCCGCGCTGGGATTGGTCGGCAAGAAAGAGACCGCGCTGCGATAGGCCAGCTAGCAAAGCAGCGCTAGGATTGGTGGATTGTTACCAGGAAGTAAACAGAATAGGGAAGCAGGAAATTGTACGATTAATCATGAAATGTTTTAAATGGTTAAGAGCGGCGTTTAAAAGAGATAGGCGGAGATCTTATGATGGGGAAGAAGCCCCGCTGGAGGGTACACCGGCAAATTATATGGCGACAAATGTTGGGTTGCACACTATATTGTGGATTTCAAATTGGACTAAGATTACAGAAGGGAATGAGGAACTGACGTTCCCAAAGTACGGGACGTTTAGATTAGAGGTATTGCATCGATTAAAAGTAGTTATGACCTCAATGAAACCTTTGCCTAGACCGACTCAGTTTGAAGCCCTCAATTCATGGATTAGGGCGGCGCACGAAAGAAACCAGAACAGGCGCCAAGAAAGGGTGAAAAGATCGGTAAGAGCAGTGCAGGATGCCAAATGGGATGCGGATGCTAAAAGATGGAGAGTGCATAACCTAGAAGTAAACAAATTGTACCCAGTGATAGAGGTGACGGAAAATAAGAGCCCATTCGAGGATGATGATGAGAGCGAGTCAGAGGACAGCCTGATAAATAGGTTACTAACAGATAGGCCACCCCCGTACAATAAGGAGACAGAAAGTGCCGCGCTCAGCAGAGAAGGGGGGGTTGACACAGGGGAGTACAGACCGCTTCCTATCACAGATTGGGATCCCACTGCAAACAAAGAACTGCCCCAACTTAGTCCGGTGCAGAAGGTGGTCGGAAGGTTTGTGGTACAAAGGGCGCCAGAAACTGAGCGTGCCACATCCTATGCACTACCCGACGCCCTGCAAGTACCTGTTACTATAGGTCCTATAGTGTCGATATATGACCCAGAAAGAGCTAGAGGGGAGGAGCAGGTACGGGTGGACAGGGAGAGAGCAGAAATGGCGAGGAGGAACGAGACAATCAATTCTCCGAAACAGCAGCCAGGACCCAGAGACTGGAGTACCCCAGTGCATACAGCAGAAGATCCCACAGGAGATCCGGGGGGCCCGAGGTGGCCGATGGATCTGAGGGGATCTGGACCGAAATCCTTCCAGGAGTTGAGAGAGTACATGAAGGAATGGGATGCGGCAGTAGATGTTCACAAGAGCCTGATAGCAGCGGAAGCTAAAGGGGAAAGCCAAGATAGCAGGATCCGGACCCACTGTGGGGCCGGCGAAAGTAGTCCAGAGTGGGACGGGAAGTGTCAGGAAAATGGAGAAGATACTTGTCGTACCAGGAGTGGAGGTAGACCAGTACTAGAGACCAGAAGCCCGGAGTGTGGAGGGGTGCCCCGCCCTGTTCACAGTGAAGGGGACAGAAGAACGCAGGAGTATAAAAACAGCTTTAAGTGCACTCACTATGTGCCTGACAATAGTGGACAAAATGGGAGTTGCGAGAGGGCTCGCCATGACCCCTGTGATCACGGACCTGAACGGAATCCGGGGGACATGGGGAACCGAGAGGGAACTTACCAGATACTGAGTGACACTAGGCAACGAGGGAATAGCGACAGGATGGATAACAGCAGAGAGTCCTATCATGGGACCAAGGATAACAGGCAGAGTGGACAAAATGAGATGGGGGGAAACAGGCCAGTGTTTCACCACCTTCCAAGGGAAGATGGCCGAGCATGGGACTTGGAAAGATGGGAACAAGGGAGGACTCTCCTTAACGCCCCTGAGCCTAGGCGTAGCACTCGTAGCTGGGATGGGAGAGATGTCAGTGAACATCCTAGGAAAGACATACTGCAAGCCGAGATAAAAGCAAAAAGGCTTGATGTCGCCAGTTTAAGGTCAGATCTGGATGACATGGTGGATGGTACCTTGCCTTTGGAGAGAATGGACATGTACGAACAGGATGAAATACTGTTCGTAGCAAAGGACGTCACTCGGAAAGCGAGAGTAGCACATGAGAAATTAGTCGAGCTGGCAGGAAAATACATGGTAGACTTGTCAAGGACCAAAGCATTACAGGGTAATCACAGGCTACACTATTCAGATCAGGACCTAGACGAGAGAAGGACGATAGGATTAAAAACACACATAAGGGAATTGATCACTGGAATAAGGACATGGAGAGCGCTTGATAAGTGGGAAGAAAGATGGTCCAAGAAAGGGACCGTCAGAAGGAGCATGCTTGGGATATCCCCAGAGGGAGGGCTGCAAAAGATAGAGGCGTACCCTTTGCGTGAGGTTGCAAATGGGAACTATGTGCATGTGCCCTGGAGTAGGGGAGACTTAGCTGCATTTACCAATTCCTTCCCTAAATTGAGGGAGAACCCAGTGGAATGGTACAAGCAGGTAGAGAGATTCGTAAAAATCTCCAAAGTACTATGGATTGACCTGAACACCCTGTTTGACATTGTGGTGCCAGGAGACTTGTGGTCAGCATGTAAGGTTAGTGCTGAATGGCCCACAGCAGAACCAGAGAGGGACGCACGGACCAATGGACCGTCCGAGACAGTCATGACCAAATATGAGAGAGTGATGACTTGGCTGAAGGAGAAGGTGCCAATGCAGGACATAGATTGGGTCAAAATAGATCGAACTAGACAGGAACCGAAGGAGACAGTTCACGAGTTTTACGAGAGATTGCTGAAGGCGTTTAAACAATATAGCGGGTTGGACGTAATGGACCCTAAAGACATAGGGCAGTTTGTGTCTAAATTCGTTTTGGGCTTAAGGCCGGATATTTGTTTAATGATTCAGCAACACTTGATTTGTTGGCAAAATAAACCTTTGGACGAAATTCTGAGGTATGCTAGGTACTGCAGCGATGAGATAGATTCAAAAGCCAAAAAGCTAAAAGAAAAGCTGATGGTGGTACAGATGCAGTCCGCTGGTAAAGGTGGACAACAGCAACAGCAACAGGGAACAGGGACTGTGGACAGGAGACAGAATAACCAGAACAAGGGAAATGAGGAGAACTCCAACTTTAGACCTAGGATAGACATAGCGGCATTGAAAAAGACGACCCGGTGCCATCAATGTAACGAGGTAGGACATTGGAAACGCGAGTGTCCCTACAACGTTGAAATTGGAGAGCAAAGGATAGAGGAGGAAGAGGTACAAGAGACTCCAGGAAAAGGGGCAAACGCATACCAAGGAAGGGTGGTCAAAGGGGGGACCCCGGCTCCACGAGCCCAGTTCCCACAACCACCCAGAATAGCCACAGGGGGAAAGACCTTTAGACAGATGCCTCTTTTCGTAGGAGGAGAAGAGTGTTACTACGTTGATCCCCTAACGGGACAGAGAGTGGAGAGAGAAGACTGTACCCTCGGGCCATCTTAGAGGTGGACCAGAGGGGACCGTATGTTGAAGCCGAAGTGGCAGGGTGTCCCACAACCTTCTTAGTAGACACAGGGGCCACTCGATCCACGATAAGATCAGCCGTAGTTCCAGGTCTGCCCATGTCCGGAGAAACGATACAAGTGGTGGGGGTCGCAAACAGAAGAATGACAAGCCCATTGACAGAACCAGTGCTAGTGAAAATAGGAAAATACAGCGATGAGCATCAGTTTGTGGTTTGCGATTCCAGCTCTGTATGTCTATTGGGAAGGGATTTATTGTGCAAGTTAAATTGCACAATATACTGCACGCCACAGGGAGTGGAGGTACTGACGAATGATGACGATGCTGACTTTAAGGTCGCAAACTCAAGAACGTGTGTGGAGCTGTATCCCACTTTAACTGTGGATGAGCTTCTGTGGGATCTGAGGGAGACCGTGTCACCAGAAGTGTGGGATTTCACTGGGGAAGAGATTGGCCTAGTCAAGGGAGTGGACCCAGTGAAAATCATAGTAAAACCGAATGCTGAGTTTCCGAGAACACCCCAGTATAAATTGACCCCAGAAACGATTGCAGGTATAACACCCGTGATCGAGTCCATGATTAAGCAGGGAATACTGAAGGAAATCGTGGGTAGTCCGTGTAACTCCCCGATTATGGGTCTGCAGAAACCAAGTGGGAAATTCAGAATAGTGCAGGACTTTCGAAAAATCAATAACATAGTTGTTCCATGTTGTCCAGTGGTACCGAATCCATCAGTGATATTGTTTCAGATACCGTTCCAAGCAGAATGGTTCACGGTGATAGACCTTTGTCAGGCTTTCTTTTCGATCCCTTTGGACGAAGATAGCCACTTCCTTTTCGCTTTTAAGCTGGAAGGTCGCGTATTAACATGGTGTCGTATCCCCCAGGGGTATACAGAGAGCCCATTGATCTTTAACCAGCTTTTGAAGAAAAATCTTGAAAGTCTAGTGCTGCCCCAGAATTCGGTTCTGGTCCAGTACATAGATGACCTACTTGTTGCGTCAGAAACTGAAGAAGCTTGCAAGGAAGACTCCATTGCTTTGCTAAATCACCTAGCCGCAAACGGGCACAAGGTGTCTCCGAGCAAACTGCAGTACTGCCTGACAGAAGTGCAGTACTTGGGGCACAGAATTGAAAAAGGAAAACAGAAGGTGTCACCAGACAGAATAGAGGCGATCATGAAAATGAACGCGCCTAAAACACAGAGAGAAGTCAGGATGTTCCTAGGGATGGTGGGTTATTGCCGACAGTGGATAGCGAACTTCTCACTGAAAGCAAAACCCTTGCAAAAACTGATGCACAAGGAGGTGAGTGATCCGGTACCATGGGACAAAGATTGTTTTATGGCATTCCTGCAGCTGAGAGAGGACTTGTGTCGTGCTCCTGCTCTGGGAATGCCAGACTACGAAAAGACATTTTGCTTTACTGTTGTGAAAGAGAGGGTTGTGCTTTGTCAGTCCTGGTCCAAATCCATGGGAATGCCCGTAGACCAGTTGCCTATTTCTCGGCTACCTTAGACCCAGTAGCCGCAGCGTTGCCCGGATGTCTCAAATCCGTTGCTGCAATGGGTGTCAGCATTGAGAGGTGTGAGGCCATAGTGATGGGACATCAGTTAGAAGTGTACGTGCCACATTCTGTTGAACTGTTGATGACCAGGACCAAAACTCAGCATCTGACCAATAGCAGGCTCACGCACTATGAGCAAGTCATTCTTGCTGCAGAGAACGTGACCCTCAAGAGATGCTCTGTTTTGAACCCTGCTACATTGATGCCACTGCCTAGTGACATAGATGATGATGTATGTACAGACCACGATTGCCTTGATGTGACAGAACTATGCACCAAACCGAGACCCGACATCGTGGATGAGCCACTGACTGACCCTGATGAAGTTTTCTTTGTTGATGGCTCATGTGTAAGAGACGATGTTGGGCAGTTGAGAGCAGCTTATGCTGTTTGTACGATTTCGGGAGTTGTGGAAGCCGCATGCCTGGAAGGAGTACACTCCGCTCAGGTAGCTGAAATTATTGCATTGACGCGTGCCTGTCTGGCAAGCAACCAAATTCGAGTCACCATATACACTGATAGCCAATATGGTTTCGGGGTAGTTCATGATTACGGGCAACTGTGGTCTCAAAGGGGTTACATGACCTCTTCAGGCTCACCCATTCGAAATGGTGAGTTTGTCCGTTTATTGTTGGATGCCCTGCAATGTCCGGCAGCTATTGCCGTCGTAAAATGTACTGCCCACACAAGGAATATGGACTTCGTGTCACAAGGCAATAGATATGCCGATGAAGTCGGGCGGTACTGCGCAGAACAAGGGTACTCTTTCACGGAGGTGGAAGTGGGTGGAATCAATGTAAGGACTGAATTAGCTATGATATTGGAAACTGTAGATACTTGGGACGAGCTAAAATGTGCACAAGAGAATGCACCAGAGTTCGAGAAAAGCACATGGGAAACTACAGGATGTTTGGTGGGAGACACAGGCTTTTGGGTCTCATCTGATGGAAGGGCAGTGTTGCCAAATGAGTTAGTAAGCCCAATGGCCAGGCAGAATTATGGTCCAGTACACTTGGGGAGGGACGCCATGCTGAGAGTATTCAGACAGACCTGGTACAACCCCAAGTTCAGAGTAGCAGCAGAAGCAGTGTGTCAGCGTTGTGTGACCTGTCAGCAGCTAAACATAGGGAAAAGAACACCAGTTGCATTGAGTCACATAGGGAGGTCTGGAGGTCCATTCAATAGAATGCAGATCGACTTCATTGAAATGCCAAGGTGCAACCGCCTTCGATACGTGCTGGTGGTTGTTTGCATATTTTCCATATGGGTCGAGGCATATCCTACACGCAGGTGTGACACTCTCACAGTAGCCAAGTTATTGCTTAGGGAGCTCATTCCGCGCTTCGGGGTACCGGCCTCTTTGGAATCAGATAGGGGAACACATTTCAACAGCGAGCTTGTGAAGATGCTCTCTGCAGCCCTGAACATAGACCAGAAATTGCACTGTAGCTATCGACCAGAAGCTTCGGGGATTGTGGAGCAGATAAATGGCACCATCAAATCCCGAATTGCAAAAATGTGTTCATCAAAGTCTCTGAGTTGGCCTGATGCCCTGCCACTAGTTCTAATGAGCATCCGTAGTACCCCAGACAGAAGAACAGGACTATCGCCACACGAGGTGTTAATGGGGAGGGCAATGAGATTGCCATCAGTACCGACGGCAGCCTTGTTAAATATCACAGATGATTTGATCCTGGACTATTGTAAGGGTCTGTCTGACGCCATTCATTCTGTGTCCCTTCAGGTGCAGGCTGCCGAGGTCCCGTCGAGCCAGGACTTGTGTCATGACCTTGCCCAGGTGATTGGGTGCTGATAAAGAAGCACGTTAGAAGAAGCTGCCTAGATGCCCGGTGGAGGGGGCCCTACCAGATCCTCCTAATAACAAACACTGCAGTGAAGGTGGGAGGGCTGCCCAATTGGATCCACGCGTCTCATACGCGAAGAGTTCCAGCACCTCTGGAAGAAACAGCTCCTCTCTCGGATGTACGTCCAGCTGCGGACAGAGAAGCCACAGAGGGGGCCAGCCAAGCTGTAGAGGTGCAAGAAGAAGCTGGGAGTGTGTCTGACCAAGCTGAGGACGGTCAGTACAACAGTGAAACCGACGAAGCCACAGAAGGAGGAAGTAGCTGGGAGTACGAATCAGATGCTGAACAAGCTGAAAGCGAGCCTGAGCGAGGCAGAAGGACCAGGAGCGGAGGGGCAAGGCGTAGAGAGGCCAGCTGGCCGCAGAGGAGAAGGTCCAGCCTGAGGTCAACTCCAGAAAGGACTCTTGCTCCCATATCCGAAGATTCAGATCAGGACGAAGGTGCTCTGGGCGCAGAAGCAGCAGGTCCTAGAAGGTCAAGGCGAGTACGTGTGCCTAGCAGAAGATACGCCACTCCTGAGTGGACATATCTGGCGACAGATGTCTTGGGAACAAACGACTGGGAGAATAAGGGCGGTGCTGGTGGCCAATGTTGAACCCATCATCACAGTAGAAGTACAACTGTTGGTGCCTGGAGTCGAAACCGAAGGGTCACTAACGTTCAAAGTCCCCAACCCTCCCTACCTGAGCAAGCTAAAGCACATGTTTTACACCGAATTGCAATTCCCCGACTTTGGAACAACGATAACAAGTCAAGAAGAGCACGTTCTCCGTTTGGAGCTATTGAACTATGCTATCCAAGCCGCGGGCCCAAGCCTTATTGTAGATGCTTAAAGACTTTGTAAATAAGCAAGAGTAAGAAGATAACCTAGCGCCTAGGAATGCAGAGAAAACTTAGGGGTTTCCTTTAAGTTGACGGAGAAGGGCTAGGGTTGTCTGAGATAAAGTTCGAAAAGACTTTTGCAAAAAGAAGATTGCCAGCTTCCGGTTGTGTGGTTCTAAAGACTGAAGTCGAGAAAAGAGAGACTGTAAAGGAACTCATGAGAAGGAACTTTGCGTTGAAAAGTAATAAAGGAACCATACTGTCTGAGAAAATGGAAGCCGGTGCTCCGAACCGTAGAGCTAAATGTATAATAGGCACACTTATAGGGGGTGTGATACTTCTTATAGCTTTAGTAGTTACTGTATCATATGTGATGGGACACGAAAGTGAGGCAGAGGTAACAGACGTAAAATCTGTAGTGACACCAAACCCTACTGCAGCTGGTAAGAAAGGTGAAACCGATCAGGGGAAAGCGTTATTAGCAGCAGAGGTCCGTAGGTTACACATGGATGAGTCCCAGGGTGACTTTAGGTCAAACGCTTATGCCAAATTATTATACGAGTATGTAGATGCCATGGACGTTAAGGACTGCTATGTCTGCATGCAACTGCCTGCGTCTGTAGATGAAGGCATCAGGTATCATCACCTGCCGCTGACTTATGGCATTACATGTAGCTTATTGCTTAGCATATTTTATGGTAGAGATAGTTTTGAGTATTACTTTTCTAACTTTGATTCAGTGTTACCTGAGGTCCCGAATTATAAGCAGATGACTAAATGGGACTATTACAAGAGTGAAGACAGATTGGCCAAGTTCTTCATTCCTTGGGATACTTTAGATACTTCACATGCCCGCAGAAATAATCTGACTTGCAAAGTGTCAGAAGTCGAGAAGAAGTTTATAGGGCAAGTGGATGATCGTTATAGAAGGCAAAAGATTCTTAAAAAGTCAGGACAGTGGAAGACAGATTGGACGGAAGAGGAGAAGGCACACAAAAAGAAGGGTAGTAGTGGTCCAATAGCTTTGGATCGTACACAAAGAGGGAAGTTATGCCTTCACAGAAGTAAAACGTACTACGAAAATGTATTCGTGGGGGAGGTCAGTTGTGAACATGCTTTTAGACTAGAATATTACACAAAGGACTTCTTGAAGGGAATGCAAGTAATTCCAAATGTATATTTTGTCTGTGGAAGAAATGCCTATGTGAGACTACCCGACAACTGGTACGGATCATGTTATTTGGCTATTGTTTTCCCAAAAATATACCACGCCCAAGACTTAGAGATCATAGAAGGCAAGGTCTCAGCGAGAGGGAGGAGAGACCTAGGGGATGCAGAGATAGTTGGAGACGTATTTGGAGCTGCATTTCCTCTTCTAGGACTGATCCTCAATGATGTCAAAATTAGAAGGCTGGCAACAGTCGTAGACAGATTGTCTGCCAGTACTGCACAATCCTTAATGTTGGTAGAGGGAGAGATGCAATCGATAAGGGCCATGGTGCTTCAGAATCGCCTTGCATTAGACGTTCTGCTAGCAAAAGAAGGCAGAGTCTGTAAGGCTTTGAAGATTCAGGAATGTTGCACTTACATTCCAGACAATTCAAACCTCTTGAGAAAGTCATTATGAACATAACTCACATTCACAAGGAGATCGAAGACCTGACTAGAGTAAATGTTTGGGAAAATGTGGGTCATGGAATGGGTAAAGTTGGAGGTTGGCTTGCCAACATAGGGAAGAGCTTTGTGTGGAACGTACTGAAACCTATCATCATAATAGTGATCTGTGTGATCGTATTGTGGGGATTGGTGAGGTCGTACCAATGGTACAGGTCAAATAGGCTGGAGAGGGCCAGAAAAGCACAAGAACGGAGATTAGCTGTCATGCAGGACAATCAGTACAAGAGTCTGAGGGCTCTAGAAATGCTGAAACGAGAGAGGATGGCAACTAGTTCAGTTTGAATTTTGATGATGACCACGAGAGGTCATCAAAGGGGGGACTGAGAGAGCGCAAGCTGAACTAAAATGCACGAGTGCACCATAAGTGCAAGTTAGTCGCACAATTATAATAGAAGTGCTTATAAGTGTGGGAAATGTACTCTTATTAGACGTGATTAATCATGATCCATGTTATGTAGCTGCTAATGGGGAAATGTCATGCTGCAAGGCATAGAAGGGAACAGGCCTCATGGCCAGGCCAGAAGTGTTTGGAAATATACGCTTAGGCATATACATGGATTGCACTAATGTTATAATGATTTTGTTTATTAGTTAAGGTTTATATTCCATAGATGTGTTTTCATAAGCAAACGATTAAAGAGTTACTTGTTGTTTTAAATCACGAAAGGATATGAAGAGAATAAAACCTCTGCGAAAAGGGTTGTAGGCCTGAAGTGGTAAACAGGTTTCTGATTTGCACGTGCTGGTACAGGCCGAGCTGAGACGGGAGAATTGTTGCAAACTTCTGTTAGAAGCTTATGAGAATTGGGATCCTAGCTGTGGATATCCGTCGCCAGGTGCGAGGGGGTCTCGATTAAAGTTTAATGAATAGAGCTTTGTTCGAGTAGACTGGCACAGACATGGAGGAGGATTCAGGAATGTTTAGGGGGTATCAGCGGGCCGGAGAAGAGCCTGAGAAGCAAGGTCAACGCTAAACCCGAGGCCCGGAGGAAGATCATCATGGAAAAAGCCAGGATCGACACCACGTGAGAGGCGTCTCTCGAGGGGCGTCTCGAATGTTATTGTCTTTCTGTATTAGGGACAGTTCCCCTGGGTGGAGTTAGAGAAGACACCTGAGGACCCTTCAGAGAGCGGATGGGTAGGCAGAGAGGGTCATGACTGGAGATCGTAGGTTTTCACCTAAGGACTAAGAGTGGGTGATCTTCTTAGGAAGACATTCACAGCTGACACCTTTGATAGGTCGAGATCTTGTTAAGTAGGGATACCATCTAGTACAGAGTAGGGACAGCCTAACCTGGTTCCTTCCTTCCTTCTTGATGACTGATAGATCACAATTCGTGTCTATGCTTGCAGCCCTGTTAATTCTGGAGCTGGTTCTAGTAGTGTTCTTTGCCCGCTTAAGAGCTTTCAGAGAACACATGTTTGTAATAGTGCCTCTGTATCTTTTGAATCTCATTTTGAGATGCTTGTACTTGCAGTTATCAATGACTCTGTAATAAACCTTTAAACTTAGAAGTAGTCTGTGGTTCTTTAGAGTCGAGTCCATCATTAGTAAAGTTAACCTGGTATTGGATGCACTTTCTTTCCTCAATGACAGGCAATAAAGATTCAGTCGACCAGAACGAGGTTTAGATCTTGAGTGAAAAGATAGAGATCTAAAATCTCACCCTTCCAATCCCATTAAATCTATGTTTCCATAGCATTTCAGAATTACAAAAAAATGTGCTTCATCTTGACTTTCCTAACTGCTGAATGTGTGCAGTTCATTTTGAGGTATTTACATTTTGTTGTATATTACAAACAAAATGACACCCTACAACCTTTCCCTTCACACTCCTTGCACCCCAACAAGATTGTCACATATTTCACATTACTTTTCTTTTTCTAACTGCAAAGAGAGTGGAGTTTGTAAACAACAGTCCCTGTGTTAAAAATATAAGTAGGAATTTGTCAGAAGACATAGCCTGACATTTGACCTCTGTCTTTGAAGTGCTGCAAATGAGACAGGATAAATACAGAATTTAAAGGCATCTTTATTTATTGCTTGCACTTTCGCAGCCTACCAAACAGCGGCTCATGACCCATCAGTGGGTCAAACCCACAGTTTGGGAACAATTGCCTTAGACTTCCCCCAGATGAATCATTTGATGCTTTAAACCAGGATACATGAGAGAGAAAGTGAGATATGTTAAATGCCCCCTACCCTACTGATGGGATTTCCAATGGTATAGCTAGAGTGAGCTTCAGAGTATGTCATGTGGAAGAGAAGGAAGAGGAACTTTATGCCTAAATATTTGGATGTTAAGTGGACTTTTAGGTTCACTGGATGGTGACTGAGAAAATGGTGAGACGCCTCCAGAAGACCTCAGTGAATAGGGTCACTGTGATGGCTAACCAGATCATGGTGGTGGGAAGGCTGGTATTCCCAGAGCAGTACCCTGATGTTCAGACTAGGATGTTAACCATCTGTAGTATTGAGACTGGCTACCTATTGGCCTTGGTCACCTCACAGATGGGAGGGGTGGGTCCCCAGAGGTAAATCCGCCAGCAAATTGTCTCATTGCCAGTGATTTACTAGATTCAGAGATAGACCTTGTGAATGTGAGAAACTAAACTGTCTCTTAAAATGGAGCAGAAAGTGCTGGCGACAGGAATAGAGTTCATTGAGGAGAAAGGAGAGTAAGAGGTGTGAACTCAAGAGAAAGCCTGGGACACTTGAGATGGTGAATATAGAAGAATGGTACCTGCAACGGAGGGGTGCAGACTCCACCATGAGCACACCTGGAGGCTTGTAAAGCCTCATGATTTATTTATTTATTTATTTGTGTATTTTGTAAAGCGCAACAGCTGCCCCAACGGGGCGTCCCGGCGCTGATAAATCATGGAACTTAGAGGCTAGGCACCAATGGGGCATTATATGGGGAAGAGATGTGTTTTCAGGGACTTTCGGAATGCTAATGTCCCTCAGCACTCTATCTACATACATTAGATCCATTTCTTACTTAGACTTAGAAGAGTCAGTAGTTGGCTGCATATTGCTCAGTGGAATCTTGAGCCTTGAAGAGCTATTAATCCCATGACTGGATCCAATGATCTCCTACCTCTCCTCTCAGAAGAGAGGCAGTACAGAGCTTCACAAGTGTTTACTTTCAAGACTAGCACACAAATACTCTCCTTCATGGAGGTGACAGTCCTCCTGAGTCTGCTGTTCATTTATATAACCTAGCTTGCGCGTCGGTAGAAATTCTGATTCTTTGTAATGTGTCTGGAAATGTGCTGTTAGGGTAGTGTTGCAATGTGTGTGAGGCTATGTTCCAATTCACGCTCACAATAGAGCAATTGTGAGCTCTTTGACCCTTCACTATTGATAATCTGTGGGGATTTCATGATGATAGGAGAAAGAGGGATCCTGGTAAAGTGTCTTGGATGTTTTGGTAAGAGGAAGTTTAGCTTGCGAGTAGTTGGATAAATTAAATGGGCTCAGACCAGGGAACCACCAGGCTCCTTATGAGACTATGGGTTAGAAGTGTGGCTGATCCAAGGGATTACATGCCATTATATTTAAATCATCAAAATCAATCTATACAAATATCATATCCTCTATGTCGTCTACCTCAACATCGTAATGTTAAGTTTTCATAAGGAAGTATAGATTTTTGGTTCTTAACTCCACATCTATTTACCTTGAAGATTGAGTGAGAACTTATATAATGGTTGCAATAGATTTGCCCTGTGATATATTGCATGAGATATAGTGATCCCCCCATTCAAGGTATGGATTTGAACATTCACATGTGAATGGGTGGCCAGGAACCTGATCTGTTTTGACAACCCAAATTATGTGCTGCTTGATACACAAGTTTTTGCTGTCATTTCTATGTGTGGTCAGAGACCTGAGGTAGGAGGCAACGCCGGTTACAACCCAATGTGATGACTGTTGCCTTATTAAAGTATAGAGCACAAACCTACCTTCGACGCATTAGAATGTTGGATGCATCTGCCGACAGGCTGAATTATTCCTTCTTGTGAGCGGGGTTCTAGAGTATGTAATTGTGTCGCCATTGGATAGGTTTGGTGGTAGGCATTGAGTCGGGTAGAGGATTCTTAAGAGTACCCTATTGCCACATTACTTAGCGTATATCCATCAATGTAGTATTGTCATACAAGCACTGTGCATATTTTCATCAGTATGCACATAATGATTCATGCTTTGGTGACACATCATGTACTGCATATGTTTCCATGGGTTATTATTCATTTCCACATCACATTTCTTTGTAGTATCATGTGGTACCCTCTCCTTAGTCCCACATGCACTCATAAAGCTGTTTGAATTTCCACTTCACTGGTTGCATACACCATGGGAACAGAGGCCTGATGTGGTATATACCACAGCCAGTATCAATGCCTCGGATACTTCAATAGAGCAACTCACTGCAGCATCCCTAACAGCAGAGATCCAGATGTGGTACAAACCACACCCAGTACTGATGACTCAGATTCTTCAATGGGGCAATTTACTGCAGAACAAGACATGCTGCCTTGGACACTACAAGACGATGCCTTAGACACTTCAATGGATCCATTCACTCCAGCATCTCTAGGAGCACAGGCCCAGATTCAGCACAAACCACGGCTAGTATTGATTCCTCATACACTTCAATGGCACCACTCACTGCAGCATCCATTGGAGTACAGGCCTGGACTCACTTAAATCCACTGTCGATTTAAGTGGATTTTGGGAAGGCTAATACTGTGGGTAGTGGGGATTTAAGGGGATTTTGGGAGGGCTGACACTTTGGGTACTGGGGATTGAAAGGGCTTTTGGAAGGCTAACACTGTAACTACTGGGGATTTAAGAGGATTTTGGGAGGGCTAACACTGTTGCCACTGCGTATTTAAGGTGATTTTGGGAGGGCTAACACTGTTGCCACTGTGGATTTAAGGGGATTTTGGGAGGGCTAACACTGTAACTACTGAGGATTTAAGAGGATTTTGGGAGGGCTAACACTGTTGCCACTGTGGATTTAAGGGGATTTTGGGAGGGCTAACACTGTAACTACTGGGGATTTAAGAGGATTTTGGGAGGGCTAACACTGTTGCCACTGTGGATTTAAGGGGATTTTGGGAGGGCTAACACTGTAACTACTGGGGATTTAAGAGGATTTTGGGAGGGCTAACACTGTTGCCACTGTGGATTTAAGGGGATTTTGGGAGGGCTAACACATATGGGGTAAGCACCTTCTTTTCACCAGAAATGCAGAGATGACAATGAATGACGTGGGCGATGTTGAAGTCCTTTGAAGGCAAAAGTGGCCATGAAAAAGATAACATCTTCCTGAAAGTGCGGTCTGAAGGTGAGCCTCTCCCCCAAAATTCTTTGTGTACGACATTCTCTTCGGCAAGAAGCGGGGAGGTATTGCTGAGGCTGCTGCAGCCAAGTAGAAGGCATCTGTGGTTTAGGTCTCTGTTGGGCCTTCACACAGACCTCTTTCAGCAGGCCACTGCCTTGCACTTGTGCTGGTGTTGACCTCAACCATTTCCTCCCCGCAGAGTTTGTCTGAGACAGCTACCCGCGATATACCTGCCCTACACGTCAGAAGCAGGAGAGAGGCTTGAACGTTTGCTCGTTGTCACCTGATCAGTCTTCAGTACAGAAGTCTGACAGGTATGTCATTGGATTGCTGATCAGCACACTCACAACATATGTGACCCTTTCAACCAGCCCTGGTTTGTTTTCCAATAGTTCTTTGCAAGTTGGTATTTTTAGCAGAGAAAATCAATTTGAAAGGAGAACCTATAAGTCCTGGAATTCAACATTATATTAGCTAAAAAGTCACAGCAGGTTAAAAGCAGGGCCACTGGAATTATGTGATTGTGCAGGGGTGGTGATTTTCTCACAATTATGGATTTGCTCCAGTTGCCACACAATTCATCATCTGCCTCACTATCTGCAGATTTTACCACAGAAAATATTTGTTTCTTGATCTAAAGGTTCAAACGTTGCAATAAATGCAACAACAAGTGTTTCCGCACAACGGAAGTCCCTTTGTAAAGCTGGACTGGTCACCTTTCTGTTGCTTATTCCTATGTGTGGGTGCTAAACTGACACAAATTAGGTGCAACCGATGCCTAGAGTGTGTTACCAAGATGAAGAAATGAATTAATACTATAACAAAATGTGCCACACTATGCCACATAATTTGCCTCTGCATAATTTACTCAACCCTGCCACATAATTGGGCATTTTCCTACCGCATAATTCCAGTAGCCCTGGCTAAAAGCCATGACAGACATTGGTTCACCTGGCAGCTAAGTCTAAAAGTCCCAAACTAGCCCATTTACCTAAAAAGGGAGTCTACTCAGTAATGCCTTCTTCAGAATTGCCCTCCCTGGCTTCCAGATTAGACAGGTAAGATTGATTTTCTTTTATATTTGTTAACTGAGCAGCATTATAATGATTATTGAAATGACAGCCATTAATTGACAGGTCCTGAAGCCTGGTGACAACACAAATCCAAAGGCATTTCAATCAGTGTTTCTAGGGAAGGCTAAGTATTTTATTCAAACCACAGTAAGGGCTCCAAATAAATGTAACCTTAAAGTCAAAGGGCCCGATTCACAGAACTAACTTAATACAAAATCCTAAACTTACTACTTTTGGTATTCACAGAAGGTAGGATTTTGTCTTAAGTTTGTCTTAAGACAAACTTAAGACAGACTTAAGACAGACTTAAGTTAGGATTTTGTCTTAAGTTTGTCTTAAGACAAACTTAAGACAAAATCCTAACTTCTGTGAATACCAAAAGTAGTAAGTTTAGGATTTTGTCTTAAGTTAGTTCTGTGAATCGGCCCCAAAGAAGCTAGGCATTGGGGGGGGGCTCTCGGAAAAATGCACGAGGTGCTTGGCCTTTAGTAGCTCGCAAAGATTTTCACTGATCAGAAGTAGCTCTCACCACAGAAAAGGTTGGAGACCCCTGCCTTAGACACTTCAATGGAGGTACTCACTGCAGCATCTTAGCAGCAGAGGTCTGATGCGGTGCAAACCACCGACAGCATCAATGGCTCAGATGCTTCGGTGGAGTCTGGCTGGTCCTCTGCATCACAGGCACCAGTTCCAACTGAAGCACCTCAGTTCGCTGTCCTATAATTGTGTCTTCGGTGGGGAGGCCTCCGGAGTCCTCGGTACAAGACCTCGGCAATCATGAATAAGCGAGGTTTGAACTCTGCTTTGATCATCCAATCAAAGGCCTTTTGATTTATTTCCAGTGGAGATGTTTGTCACCTCTCCTCCAAGGTGCGCGGCATCTGCAATTCATAAGGCTGAGCGGTGAGTCTGGAGCCCGGAACAGAGAGTTTACCCGATAAATACTTAATGCAGAATAAGCAATTACCTAAACTGTGTGAAAAGCAAAGCACACAATCACTTCAGGGCCCCTCCATCACAGCAAGGGGCGACCATTCCTCCTGGAAATGGCAGGAGCAGACGTCATGGCGGAAGGTGAAATGGTGTGTTTGTTCCAAAGACGTGCCTGCCGTTCACCTGCCATTCACCTGCCCCTACCGGCACTTTTGCAGACCCGGAACGTCTCTTTTTTTAGGTTCCGGTGGCGCAATGTGCCATCGCATATTTATAAGGTCATGTAAAGGCACTTTAAATGGTTTTTCATGGCCTTATAAATATGTGCTGCTTTCACGCAGAAAACTGCGTAAAAAGGGGCGTGCCATGGATGTTGCTGTGGTTGTTCTCACGCAACACCCATGGAACCAGACACATTCCCAATTTTACAAGGCATCGTAAACCTGGGAACGATGAGAAATGAAAACAGTTCTCCTTGTGCTTTAATTTTTCTATGTGTGCTATTCTGCAGCATATGTAGATAAAGGAAAGCGCCTGAAGCGCCTTTCTCGCAGAAAATCAATCATCCCCGCAATGTAGGCACCCTTGCACCAAGGTGCAAAGGTGCTTGCGTTTGTACATGACAGCCCTTTGTGCAAAGGTGCCTGCGTTGGTGCACGGCAGCCCGTTGTGCGCCAGTACAGGGGAAAAGGAGAGGAATGCGTTGTATCATATAGATACAGTGCATTCCTGCCCTTTGCTTTTGCCGTAGGGCAGTGTCGCAGGGAGGCCGGCGGCGCTGTCCTACGGCAGAAGCCCATAAATAAGGACCACTGTGTTCTCAGACACACTTTTTGTCCTTTTTTGCTTTTGCATGGCTGCCCCTGACTGTCCCACAGTTTTTTTCTTTTTCTGCAATTAGATCTGCGAATATCTGTTCTCATTCCACCACCCGCTCCATTTTCTGCATCTTTCCTGCACGAGATTAGAAATGTTAATTTTGCATTATAAGAAATTCCTACATTTCACCAAATGCTCTAATGTTGCATTACTTTTTTTTTTAGACAATCTATGACCTCACGTGAAAAAAGCCCAAAAAAAGTTGATATTAAGAATGTAGCTTTGTGAAGTTTCCATGAAATTTAGCAAAATTTCACAAAATATTTTAAAATTTCGCACTCCCCTGCTCTTGGAATATGGAATGTGGAATTCGCCACAAAATAAATATCAATATCTGAAGGTAATGTTGAAACCTCAATCCATAGGCAATCCCAATTCTGCACCCTAATACCTCTGTTCCCCTTTAACCAACTACTACCAAATCCGAGGCAAACAGCCTTCAAAATTCAACCTTAGAGGAGGCAAAATTGCTCAAAGTTGTGTGCGTCTTTTAATGATGAACTCAAAATCAGTGCCTGGTTGTATGTATGTGACAACACACAAGCACACGGTTTTGTGTGTGTTTATCAGCGGGCTCTGAGCTGTACATTGTGATGTAGTCGTGTTTCGTGACATCCTCGGATCTGTAGTTGTGTTGTGTTTTTGTAATACACACAAGGAGCACCAGGGGCTAAACAGCCAGGTCGCCACCCTCTCAGTAATTTATAACCACAAAAGGACCCGACTTGTTCTGAACAGTTAAGTTTATTACCCTCTTTTAAAACATAGGGGGAGTTTTTAAAGACATTAAACTTCCCTCTTAGGACACACCTACTGCCAATAACCTATTAGTCCTATTCAAATAAAAAAAATCGTCACTACACCACATTTCATTCAGGAGAGAAATCCAAGGACAGTAAATCAGTGAAGACGTGTATAGGTGCACTATAAGTGCTTGTGTCACTCAGTACCCACTGGTCCCCAGTGTAAAAAAAAATTAGTTCTCAGAGTTAAAAAGGGGTACGACTCACTTGCGAAACGTTGCGTGGTGCAAAGGAGACGCAACCCCTTGATAAATATGGCGCTCCATCTATAGTCTTAGATTTTTCATTGTTTACCATCTCTTTGATTTTTTCTTGTCTCTCTGTGCCTTTTCCCCACATTCACTCTCCTCTTCCCCTCTCATCCTGACCCCACCTCTCACATTCTTCCACCTCCTCTAACCTCCCCTCTCCTCATCACCTTGGTCTCATTTCTCTCTGTCTCCCTTCTCTCTCTTCCTGCTCTTTCCTTAGTCTCTTTCTGTCTGCTCATTCTTTTTTGTTTTACTGCCTAGACTGTAAATCCTTGTCTGCAGTTCCCAAGGACAAATAAATGAAACATGTATTGGAGAGCTAAGAAAAGACAACAGAGGTGGCAGGCCTTCTCTGTAAATCCTGAGTGTCAGGAAAACTGAAACTCTGAAACAAGCCTTCTCATGCTAAACCCTCTAAACCAGAAACAATGGGGCATATTATCAAGGGGGTTTATCTCCGCTTTTTGGCTTTAAAAGCCAAGAAAGCTGAGATAAAATTATCTCCCTTTTACCTAGCTGTCGCTAACACCAGTTAGCGACAGCTAGTAGGAGATAGCGACCATCTTGGGCCCCACTTTGCTTGTCAGTGATATTTATCACCAATGACATGCAAAGTGGGCGTGCCAAGATGTTAGCGACTGGAAACAGTCTCTAACATTGCTATCTCCTATTACCAACTTTTGGAGATATTCGCTCCAAAAGCTAACACCTGCCCTGAGCAGTTCTTAGCCATGTTATCCAATGGGAGGTGGATAACATGGCTAAGAGCATTAGCTCGGTAATGCATGAATATCGCGGACTTTTCAGCGATATTCATGCATTGCAGCCGATTTTTATCACATTTGCGATAAACCTTGGTAATACCAAGGTTTATCTGCGATAAAAATCGCTGCAGGTCGGCGATAAATTTTTGTCTCTAACCAAGCAATAGCGATAATTATCGCTATTGCTTGGTAATATGCCCCAATGTCCCTACAAAGGTATTCTATCCAGAAAATGAATTTTAAATACCAAAATATCATAGCCAGAATATCGACTACCAAAATTCTAGGAAGGTAGACATATATATAGTTAAGTGTATATTTTTCATACTCCGTATGTATGCACCTTGATAATAAATATATCTTCTAATTACTTACAGGTCAGTCTTTATTTGTAAACTAATAAGTGCTGGTGTCCAAAGTGCTGCTCAGACACCCTCAGCTGACGCTATAAAATGTGTTTCTGCCGAATACCGAGGGTGCATAGTCCTGAATCCACCTCATGCCTCTTTAATCCACTACCAGACACTTCCTGCTCCATCATCTCACTCGCGCAGGTTCCTGCTTTCTCCCTTTCTTCCTTCGAGATGGTTTTTCTGTATTTCTCTCCCTCGGTCATCCTGCTTTGTGTGTTTTTGTCTCTTCCAAAAAATAAGTGCCAGTCCCCAAAAATAAGTGCCGGTGGCCCCCACCTCTACCACCGGCTCAAATTAAACACTGGTAGAAGTGGAGTTAAGAAGATGGAGGGCCTGATTTATAGTCGAGCGGGAGTCTGACACCTTGCCGTACTACCACCTGCCGTATCTAGAGATCACCGCCAGCCCTGGGCGATCTCTGAGCCTTCTCTGCAACTGCCACTTCAGCGGCTCTTATCAATGCACTTAAGGTTTGTGAGCGTCTGCCATGTTTCAAGTCGCCACGCGCCAAATTTTTTGTTTTTCAAAAACAAACTCCCAAAGCAAGAGATGTTTTTGTAAAACAAACACTAATGACCCTGGCACTCTGGGAGTTTTCTCTGTTGGTGTCGGGGGCATTCGCATTTGTTTCAACTTTGGGACTGTGGATGTTATTTTTAGTTACAAAAATAATATTGAAAATATTTGTATCCATTAGTTCCAGTTTCAAATGAGGAACTAAAACATTTGCACTTGGAAGGAGTTTCTTAAAAAGGTTTAGAAGCGTGTTATTAGCATGTTGTACTTAGGCCACATTTTTATTTAAAACATCCATATTAGTTCAATGAATTTTCCTTTTTGTGTGTTTGCTCCTGCTTCTACCCTTCCCATTGGAATTTTCTTCTTTGATTCTCTTTTTGTCTCCTCACAGGCTTTGCAAAGCAGGAAATGGAGCGGTTGACCTCACAGTTGGAGAACCGGGTACGAGTCTCGGCAGAGACGTTCAACATCCTGTGATTCTGGGCAAATCACTTAATCCCCCCATGCCTAACAAAATGAAACGTGTCCTCATTTACTACTTTATGGGGCACATGCATCAAACCATTTTGCGATCGCAAACAGTGTGAATCGCAAAAATCGGTGTTTGTGATCGCAAAATGGTCTTTTCAGATGCATGTACCTTTTTTGCAATTCGCAATTAAGGAAATCACAATTTTTTTTGCAATTCCCTTAATTGCAAATGCAGTTAGGGTATCGCAAATTGTGATTCCCTAAATGCAGTCCATCATGTATTCACAAATTGCATTTTAGCAATTCAGAATCACAAATTGTCATCAACTTCAAGTTGATGATAATTTGCAATTCCTTTGAAAAATGCCAAAAATGCATTTTTCAAAGTGCATAAAGGTGCATACACCCTTAGGGCATATGTGTGCACCACATGTACATACTTACCTGTTTTTGGTGGTGCATCAGGGTGGCCTTTTGGCCCCCTTGAACCCCTGAAATTGCATGCGCAATTTGCGAGTACCTATTTGGTATTCACAAATTGGAAATACAATCCCGTTCCTTACTATGGGCCTCCACACCCATAGGAATGAACAGAAAGCCATTCCTTAATAGCGAATCGCAATTTGCGATTCTCTATTAAGGAATATGTAGGAATCGCAATTTTTATTGCAAACCCTACATGCATAGGTAGTCGCGACTCTTTAATAGCGATTCCTTAATAATTGCTATTAAGGACTCGCAATTCCTAACTTTGATGCATGTGCCCCTATGATTTACTTGACTTTGCATTCATTCTGGACAATGATTTCTTACTTGTCTTCATAACATTTATTCTGTATCACTGATTTCTAAAGATGATTTAATAAATCCTTTAAAGTTTTCCTCGATCTAGAACTCAGTTATTGAGTGGTATTTAGGACTTATTCTGTTAAACTGATGATGGTTGGGTGCTCTCCTATGCAGGATCCAATCTGGAGTGTAACAGATTGAAGTAAATGGTAATATTTTGTAGTTTTGGAGTACTTTGTTTATTGAGCTTGGTCCCTGCCTATTGGGTTATGGGACTTCACTTCAACAGGACCACAAGGTTTTCTCTGGCAGTTTCGAACAGAAAGAAAAGACCACTAGTCCATCTGCTCTTAAAAGAGTGGGCGATCTAATTTTCTGAACACCTCTGCTATTTCTGTAGGTTTCCAGTGTGTGTGTGGTGTCTGCGTGTGTGTGTGACTGTGCTCTCCCACAGCATCTTCTGAACAGCTTCCCTCAAAACCAGGGTAGGACTGGGAACACCAACCAGCCCTGGCAATTCTGCTGGAACGCCCTCGGAAGGAGGGGGGAGGTAGGTGCTCGCGAGAAGCAGCACAGCTTCCGCTGTAGCACTGCGGCTGGTTTTGTTACGGGGGGAGATATTGCAGCACTGTTGCAAAACTGCTCCCCAGTAACAAAACCGGCCCCCACCACTTGAAAACTGGCCCCACCCTCTGGCCCACTGGGAAAACAGTCAAAACACCTTGTGCCCGCTACGGCCGGTCTGGCCCTGCTCAAAACAGTCCAGGCAGACCAGAATACCTGTGATTGGAAATTGGGAGAACAAAAAGAAGGGAAGGCACATTAGTAGGCAACGTCACACAACTGGTTTGAGGGTGAATGCCTGCTTCTCGTCAGGTGTATGCTAGGTCTGTTGCAGCCTGATCCACGTCAGTGTATTGACTGTTTAAGTTGTCCTGGGTGAAGGTGATCCACGCCTCATCCCAGCTTGGTTCTTCCCTTCTGATGACCCTGGGGTTTTGTCTTTGATTGGCGAATAAGGGGGGTTAGAGGCCTCCTTCAAGACAGATCATAATTTTTTTCTACTAATTGTTCAATCAGGCAGCTTCTTCATCCCACGTTGGTTCTTGAATTTGGTGCACCTGGGGTTAGCCTTGAAGAGGGAATAATAGGAGTGGTGAGGCCTCCCTCAAGCTAGATACATATATTTTCTTGCTCTAGATCTTTGTTCAGTACATCAATTGCCTTGGTTGGGGTGTTGCTTACATCACAACGCATTGCAGGTATAGGAGAGATCCTCTCTGCTGGTCATTATCACTGTCTCTTGCATGGCCAACAAACCCAATCATCAAGTCTCAAAGTGCACCCCTAGTTTTCCACCAGGATGACCCTCCTTAATGAGTTTGTCAAACTGCTGAACCCCAATGGTGGTTGTGTGTGAAGGAATGAAGGATTATATGGATCGTCGTCTGCATCCTCCCGAGGCACAATCTTAAACACAATGGGCCCGATTCACAGAACTAACTTAAGACAAAATCCTAAACTTACTACTTTTGGTATTCACAGAAGTTAGGATTTTGTCTTAAGTTTGTCTTAAAACAGACTTAAGACAGACTTAAGACAAAATCCTAACTTAAGTCTGTCATAAGTCGGTCTTAAGTCTGTATTAAGACAAACTTAAGACAAAATCCTAACTTCTGTGAATACCAAAAGTAGTAAGCTTAGGATTTTGCCTTAAGTTAGTTCTGTGAATCGGGCCCAGCGCAAATGCAGTGTGTCACTATGAGCTGAATGGTCTCACCAAAAGAATTACCCATGCAAGGGGAACCCAAATGTTGTGTAGTCACAAAGAAAACAATTCCAATGAATTACAAGACATTACAAAAACATTGTAACAAGTAGGCCTGGATGGAGTTTGCAGATTTCTGCTACACGTAACTTCGCTAAATGCCCAAAAACCTCAGCCGTGCCCCGTAGAATTCCGTGAGTGGTGGAGTGCTGTAAGTCGAGCTGCTTGTGCTGATCTTTAGTGCTGGGAGTTTTTCTCACGCTGTAAAATCAATGTGAATGCCACCAAACGCAGTGCAAGAGGGTGCTGCTTCATGCTGCTACTCAAGTAGATGTTCTACTCAAGCGGCAGCTTCCTCAACATGAGCGGCAGGTTTCCAAAAGCAAGTGGTAGCAAACTGCAGTGACCACCCGCATTGTGAAATCTCGCCAGGAGATGGTCTGGCGTATGCTTTTTCTTGCTTGCTAACTTATTGTTGGTGAGCCACGCAAGAGGAAAAACTCCAATCCGTGCTGCTAGGCAGAGTTTGGAACTCCGCGCCGGTTGCTGAGTGGGCAAAACTCTGTGAACTCTGCCTGTGGAGCGGAATTAGTCACCCGCCCCTAGTAACAAGGGTTCACATACCACCTTTATTTATTCCTTTTTCTCTGACAAAGTACTTCTTGTAAACAACTGGAACTCTTTTGCCACCAGAAATATTCTGGCGCATGTGGTGGGCCTATAATGAAGCATGACATGCAGGCTGGTGTGTGAGCCCATGCCGTTTTTGTAATTTCTTGTAATTTCTCGGTCCTCTTTAAAGAGTACCTGATCGACTGCTGTAAAGATTTACTTTAGCTCCTTTGTAGGTTGAGGTTCCTCCTATCGAATTGAGAGTAACCCTGGGCAATGATCTTGAGAGAGATGCTAGCCTCATATACCAGGTCAAACAGATGTTCGGCTTATTAGCCTATATCCAGTACTCACTGGTGAGGTTGGGGGCATCTTTTTTCTCTAGTTACTTTGGTAGATGAAAACCAACCCATAACAGCTTGTGGTACATGACCACTTTCAAAGGGTGGTTGTATACAGAGATGCTGAAGTGTTGCTTTTCCCTGTGCATGTGGATGGATTCTTTCATTAACTGGTTCCATTTGTGTTCTGTTTATGTAAAGGCCCTGCTGGAATGGCCTTTCAGGTGTGTCTGAACTAGTACAGTGTTAAGCCTGCAGTAATGTCTCCACTCACAGTTTTCTGCTCTTGCTGGGATTAAATATGACAGGATAGCATCAGGCATCTCTCATTCTCTGGAATGCTTCTGCCTGTGGAGACTCCTCTGCCAAGTCAAGCTGCTTCTTGATGAACTCAATCACATGTTTGGTGATGGTTGCAAGGGTGGAAGTTTGTTGGTTGCAGTAGCTGTCCTTTACTAGAAAACAACAGATTATGCCCAAATTTGCTGATGTGTTTTACCATTTTGAGTTCGGTATAAAGGATGTGTGAAATTCACATAATTTTCTGTTGCAAAGTTACTTGAAACTTTAGCAAAATTATGCAGAAAGTGTGCAAAATACAATTCCATCATTTTGTGCTACATTTTAGCATGAAATGCGTCTGGGCATCATATTTTAGGTTATGTTATGTTAATCAAAAGCACCATGAATAAATCCGCTGGTGTCCTTGTGTTTATGTGCATTTTGGGGTAATTTTTACTGCAAACAGCGCCATTCGCAATACCTTTTACAGCGAATGGCGTGCCATTATGTGAAGTGGCACAATGGAGCAATTTTGAGAGTTTTTGTAAGAAGTGAAATGTGAAATTCCAGAAGTGACACTAATTAGGGTGGCATAACTTAAATTTTGCCCGGACCTAATCAGCATGAACCTCTTTGGTGGGGAAGTTGTACCGAAAGAGCTAGTAGAGGCTGGCAACTACGCTGATTGGAGGGGCGGGCATAAAATAAATACATGACATACATTTTTAAAAACACATACCCGCTTGTGCAGACACGTCCTCCTCGCTGAGGTCCTCTTCTTTTCCAACGTCATGTCCAGGTCCCCGGCTAACCTCCTTAGCCATTCCTGGTACTGCACTCATCATGAGAGAAGCACCAGGATTTGAGGGACCAGCATCTCTTGGCGCTCCCGGGGACAGTAAAGGCCTCTGCAGGCTCTCAACCCAACTGTCTAAGACAGCTGGGTTGAGAGGTTTATATTGTGTAAGTCAGGAGTCGGCGACGGGCCAAGCACAAGGTAAGTGTTTTTCTTTTTGTTAGATCTGGGGGTCCCTAGTTGGCAGAGGTAGGTACCACTGTCCAAATAGGGACCCTTGCTTCTAGTCAGGGCAAGGAGAAAACCCTCTGACATAACCCCTGCTCACCCTCTAGGTAGCTTGGCACGAGCAGTCAAGGCTAATCAGAAGGCAATGTGTAAAGTATTTGTACCAACCCTCACAGTAACACAGTGAAAACACCACAAACAAACTGACTCCACAACAGTTTAGAAAAATAAAGGTATTTAATCTAAACTACACAAGACCAAAACAACAAAAATCCAACAAACACAGTTCAAGAATATGGTTTCAAAAGAGTTCTTGCGATAAAAGTTCTTTAGTTTGCGATAAAATAATCCACAGGTGCGTGAAAAGTTCACAGTTGCGTCACGTTTTACCTCACTGTACCTTTAGTTGCGACAAAGTTCCAAGAGCAGAAGCTGGTGCGGTAGAAAACAAGCGATGCATTGCTCCTGAAACCCGGGGAAGGCATTTGCGACAGCCCCGTTGTAGCAGCGGGCATGTTGCGACGAATCCGGTCTGTATGGGGAGGAAGGCCACTTGTATGGATTCCTGTGCATAGGTTCCGTAGAAAGTTTGTTCTTGCAATGGCACGATGCGACGATCTCGTAGGGGCTGCGGCGATCTCCGGTGCGACGATGCACGATCCAGCGTCGATCTCTCTCTCGCAGCTCCTTGATGCGATGGCTCTGCAACGATGTTCGCAGCGACGTGATGCGGTCCGCAAGCAAGCGGTGCGGCGATCTCACCCAGCGATGACAGGCTCTGCGACGACACTCCCAGCGATGTTAGTCTTCCCGCACCGGTATGGTGCGTCCCGCAAATGAAGGATGCAACAGCTCTGTCTGGCAGCGGCAACAGGCGCTGCGACGATCTCGGCCTTCGTAGCGGCAGGAATTTCCTCGCACTGTCGGGAATGCGCTTCGCAGCGAGCGATGCGATAACTTTTCTGTAGCAAAGTCTTTAAATCTTGGTTTCCAGCTTCCCAGTACAGGTACAACTTCCAGAGGCACCACACATTGGCCACGCATTCCAGGAAGGACAGAACTCTCCCAGTAGAGCTCAGGGGAAGCTGGGGGTGAAGTCCTATCGTTCCTGGGACTTCAAAACAGGGAGACAGCTCTTCTCAGGCCCTTGGAGATTTCTTCAAGCAAGGGGACACAGCATAAAGCAAAGTCCTTACCCTCTCCTTGGCAGCAAAGCAACAGCAGAGCAATCCAGCAGAGCAACAGCTGGACAATCTTCCTTCTTCAGTTTCAGCTTTCTCCTTGGCAGAGGTTCCTTCTTGATTCCTGGATGATCTAATTTTCTGTTGTCAGGGGTCCTGTACTTATACCCCTAAAAGTCTTTGTTCTCTTTGTGCAAGTGGGCCCTGACCCCGGTCTGAACCAGCTCTGGGTGTTTCTTGAGCACTTTGTTTTCCTGGCTTCTTCTTTCCTTTCAGAGTGAGGGGCAGGGTCGTCAGCTGCCCAGCAGGAGGTGGAGCCAGCATTGTGGAAGGCAGGCACAGCCCAATTCAGGCCCAGGTGCTATCTCCTCCCACAACTCAAGTTGAAAATGCAGTCATTCAGCCTATGGCTGACTCAGCAAGCCTCCTGGGAAATCCACAGCCCCTGTCACTCTCAAACAAGACAGTCAATACACAAACAGGCCAAGGCACACAGAAGTGTCAGACAAGAGAACAGTAACTTTCTAAAAGTGCTGTTCTCAAACACAGGTTTTAAAAACAACCTTTCCTAAAAGATGTGTTATTAAATTCTGAGTTCAGGGATACTAGACTCTAATGTCCTATCTTGTTCCTATAGGAAGAAATGCTGGTAGCCACCGTAGCCAGCTTCCCTCATGTTAACCTATGGAGCAAGATAGCCTTACAATAGTGAAAAACGAAAATGGCTGTAATTCACTACCAGAGCATGTCACCTGCACCAGTACATGCTCTACCTTTCACACACACTGCACCCTGCCCAGTGGGGTACCTTGGGCCTTCCATAGGGGTGACCAATGTGCACAAAAAGGGAAGGGTTTGGCCTGGTCAGTGGGGACACTGACCAGGAGGACATGGCAGTTCACAGACTGCACACAGGCACTGCGGTGGCAGGCCTGAGACACAATTTTAGGGCTACTCGTGTGGGTGGCACAATCAGTGCTGCAGGCCCACTAGTAGCATTTGTCATCACCAGCCCTGGCACACCCAGTGCACTTTACTAGGGACTTCGGGGTGATACAAATATGCCAATCATGTACATCCAATCATAATAACAATTTACACAGGGAGCACTTACACTCTGGCACTGATCAGCAGTGGCAGAGTGTCCAAAGCATCTAAACCAGCAAAATCAAAATCCAGCACAAAATCAAAAATACAGGAGGTAGAGGCCAAAAAGACAGGGGAAACCACGCCAAAGATGGCAGGTCTAACACTTTAAAAAAAAAAGTATTTTCTCTATTCCGTCGTCTGTCGACTCCTCTCCCGCTCCACCGCTGTAACCTGCACCAGCAGCTTCTGCTTCAGTGATTGTCTCTCTTGCACTGTGAATGATGGCACTGTTTCACAGAGGCAGCTTAAGGATTTTGGGGGCCCTGGGACAAACAAATTTTGGGGGCCCCCATTCCCAACAGCTCTGAACTTATGATCCAGTTTCAGCTTTTCATGTCCTCTTTGGCTAGGTCACTGACACTGCACGGTACTCTGGTCCAAATTCAAAATGTGTTTACATCTAATATTCAGGGGCAGTGATGTGTGTTTTCTATATTGAAATTTAGCAGGAGCTCAGTAATATTATTGTAAATAATCTCTGTTAACCACTGCCGTTTCTCATAGGTGAGGTCCTGTTTCGATCTGAAAGGATTTTTTAATGGATATTGCATGGTGTTGCATAATATAAACACACATTTCTCCACATAAGGTCTGTAAAAGACTCCTACAAATCACCTGTATTAAAAATAAACTAAAAGAAAGTGGTATTTAAAACAATCTATGCTTGAGAATCATTCAAGGTCGTCAGGCCAGGACTGTGTGTAGAATAGAGCTGGATCAGAGCCCCCTTTGCTCATGCCTTAAAACCTCACATGTTTTCATACTCACATATTCCTACCCCTTAAAAAGAAGCGCACTTCATTGCCAGGGCTGGTGCTCTTTGCTTTACTTTACCAAACTATTTTTTTCATCCCTTGTTATTTGTCATTCTTGTGTGTTTTTGAAACTATTTATTCAGGTTACAGAAATTCAAAGTTAATAGTACATACTGTTTACATAAAAACTATAGAAGGTTTCTTTGACTTGTTTAAGAACATCTGCCTGCTGGGAAGAACTCCTGGACACATGTCAGCGGAGAAGGCTACTAAGCTTAGCACCACTCTCAAGTGGATAACTACCTTATCCAGAATGCATTGCTGATGATAATCCTTCAACTCAGCAGTAAATTCAAAGACATGGTGGTGATGAAACCATCTGGAGAGTGAGTAGACTGCATCAGAGAGAACCCTCTATCCCCCCAGTCCCCTCCAAAGGTAGCCTCAATAGATTGGGATTGAATGAGTCAAAGTAGCAAACAATCAACCTCTCCTTCTGAGGAAGTAAAATAATGGAGGAACTGGAACAAGGCCAAAACTAGTCACAAAACCAGGGCGGTCCCTCAAGAGGAGCAGCCATAGCAGGTCATCTCTCATACTGAAGAAGCTGCTGACACATTGCTCTTCTGTCGCTGTGTCACTTACTGGCCTTTCCCTGATTGCTAGTGTGTGTCAAGTGCACTGACTGAGTGTGTGAGATGGAGGGTGAGGTCAACTAGATAATAATAATAATAATAATCCACATTTGTAAAGCGCACAATCACCCGTAAGGGTCTCTAGGCGCTGGGGGCCGTCGGGAAGATTAAGCAAGCTATTGCCCAGAGTCACATGGTGCTGGGCTAATCTGCCGCCGGCCCTGGGGATCGAACCGTGATCCCCAGATTCCGGAGTCAGTCACCCTGGCCGCGGCGCCACACCTCTAGAATGACTTGCACTACACAGGGGAGAGTTTGCCAGAGGCTTGCAGGTCCCTGTGTTGTGTCTGGGTTTCCTGGAGGTCATTGCTGTGTGTGTTAATACCTCTTTGACTAATGGCTGCCATTTTTCCAGGCTTCTCTGTCCTATACACATGGCCTTCGTCTACATCTTTGTGCATCCCTTGTCTCCTTACTCTGCCCTCTCCATGACGTGTGCTCTCTCATTCCCCTTTGCTATCTCCTCAGCTCATCTCCTGATTCCCATGCTCCAGGATCCACATAAAACCCCCACAGACAAACAACTTTCTGACAAAGCATTCATCATGCAACTCTCTCGTCATATTCATCCTTATGAAAGGTCTCTTTGGCAAAGTTATCTGCTGCTGCTGTGAACCTAGGGTGACCCCACTGTCTGGCGGGAGGAATCAGTCTCTTCCTGCAGACATCTGTGCTGCATACATCACTGAAGGGGGAGAGTCTGGGAGGAGGATGCGTCAACAGCACCCGGATGCTCACAAGGCCTGAGCAGAGAGAGGGAGAATGTTTGTAGCCACAGCAGAATCTGACTCAACATAGTGCAATGGTGGAGATGCTATACCATGCCTTTCATCAGCACCCCACTACATCTCCTTGGTATGGGAGCCCTGTGGGTTTAATTTGATTACTTTGGCAATTCGTAAATGCGAACAAATGCCCGAAGGCGTCAAGGCTCCGTCCATCATCCCCTTTGGCATCTCAAATTACAACAGTGATAACATCACTGATGACAGCACTCAATGAGTGTGTTAGTTTCTTTTATACTTTACATAAGTTCCATCCTACTTCCTTAGTGCAACCTCTGCACTGGGGAGGCGAACTCTCCCCACTGCGAACAGCAGTGTGACAATTCTGCCCTTAGTGTAGAAATTCTGCATGAATGCGGAGACTCTGCACTTGTAACATTACTACAAATAAGCACCTTGGTGAATCGGACCATTATGAAGGAAATGGAGAGCAAGCCTCAAAACCATTATCAGAACCACCTACATACTGCACTAACCATGCTACCACAAACAACTAAGAGACACCAAGAAAAGAGCGCTATCCGAACACATTAAGGGAATCTCCAACAGATGCAAGGAGATCCTTTTAATCGTCAAGGACTTCATCTCACCAGCATCCACCATCAACAACCTCACCCCAATTCAAGAACCCTACAACAAGATGTCAAACGTCTTCCACAGCAAAATCACAAACATGTATAGCAACTTTGAATACCAACCTGGCCCTAACGTGCTCATCACCAATATACCCACCACCAACCAAGATGGCACCTGCTCAAATGGACAACCTTCACCAGAGATGACACAGTGACAATCATGCAGACCATCCACTCAGGGGCCTCAAGAGACACATGCCTCCACCACATCTACAACCTGGTATCACAACCAATCAGTTCCTTCCTCACCCCTACCCTCAATCACCTCCATCACCTCTGTCACATTCTTGGATAACTGGAAACATGTTGAAGTCAGTGCCCTCCTCAAGAAACCATCAGCCAACCTGAACCAACTCAGCAACTTCCGACCCATCTTCCTTCTCCTCTATGCAGCCAAAGTGATTGAAAAGGCGATCAACAAATAACACTTAACCCACCTTGAACTTTACCACCTGCTAAACAACACCCAATGTGGATTCAGAAAGAACCACAGCACCAAAACAGCACTCATCGTAGCCATCAACAACAGTTGTACCATCTTGGACTGAGTAGAAACAACAGCTCTCATTATTCTCAGCCTCGCCACAGCCTTCAACACTGTCTCCCACAACATGATCACCAGAAGACTACATGAAATTGGCATCCAAGGAGCCGCACTCAACTGGATCTCCTCCTTCCCCACAGGAAGAACCCAAAGGGTCAGACTGCCACCCTTCACACCTGAGATGAAGAACCTGATCTTCTGAGTCCCCCAAGCCTTGTCCCTCAGCCCTTCTCTGTTCAACGTCCACATGACACCGTTCTTCAACATCATCTGATTCCAAGGCATCACCATCATCTCCTACACTGACAACACTTAACTCATCTTCTCCCTGACGAACAAGACAGTCACCACCAGAACGAACTTCACCAACTGCATGACAATGATAGCGGTCAGGATGTAAACTAACTGCCTGAAGCTCAACTCAGACAAAACAGAAGAGCTGGTCTTTGGCAACAAGACCTCCCCATGGGACTCCATCTGGTGGCTGTTGGAGCTAGAAACAAAACCAGCACAAACTGACCACATAAAAAACCTGGAGATCATACTAGATAACAAGCTCAACATGATGGCATAAGTCAATTCAGTGGCTCCTCCTGCTTCCACATCCTATGTATGCTACAAAAGATCTTCGCAGGAATCTCCAACCAACTCCAGAATATTCAGAATGCCTCCATAAAACTCATACTTGACCTCCCACACCGCACCCACAGCACACCACACCTCAAGTTGCTACTCTGACTCCCTATTCACAAGTGCGGACAATACAGACTACTCACACACACATCCAAAGTGTTGTACAATACTGGACTAGCATACCGCAACAGCCACATACACTTTCACCAGCCTGCCAGACATCTACTCTCTGCCACATTCTCCCTTGCACATATTCCTGCATCCACAAAACCAGAGCAGGAGGCCATATATTCATCTACATGGTAAATTCTTTTGGGTGTTTAGGATATACTGGCACTCGTATAGTTGTCTACACACAGTTTGTCAATACAAATAATAAGCTTGGTGCATCCAAAAGGTGGGGAAGAGAACACCCTACTTCCCTTGACTCAATCAAAGATTGAACAAAGCATAAACAGTATTTCGAAACACGCATGCACTTTTAAAGTTCAATTTCAAATATGTTAAATGAATCAGAAAAAAGTCGATTGGGCTCTTGTTGTTTCCTTCTTTAATTTCATTAAATTCCAAGTCCCTCGGGCCAACGCGTTTCGCCGTGGTAGGGTTAACCTACGGCTTCATCAGGGCTGAACAATACAAATTATACATTTGTAATATCACACTACAGCACTTCCATCAGTGCCAATAGAGCCCACATAGTTACAACCTTGTGCAATAGGACTAATGAAGCCTAAAGTAAGTGTGCTGCTTTAGTAACGACATTCAAATTTGTTACATCACATTTCCAAATTTACACTTAGATACATGCTTTCATAGTCAACATACCATTTGTTCCTCTTTACATCTAGTTCAACGTGACAGTGATCATTCTATATATAGAACCCTGGATCAGCCATAGTGTTATTTACATCTATATAGCCCATTTGAGAATATATATAAAAATGTTTTTGTGTCAATTGACGCTGGTACCTTAAAATTTCTCAAGTTATGATCCTGTTAAATTAAGGTAAAATAAGGTCTCCTGTTATTTCAGAACATGTGAGGCAAAGCTTTATCAGTTTAGCACTTAGTCAACAACTATTCCGTTTATTTAAATCAAATCCTACCTCACTGGAGTGTTAATGCGTCGTTATCCTAGTGTTCTTGTCCCCAAATATTAGGTCTGACACAACTTGAATTTCAAAGTGCCTTTCTTGATAATTCACAGATCACAAATAACGTATATATCATTCAGTTCATGCGGCCAGCTGAATCTGAAACAAGATTCATCTACATGGTACCCAAGATCTGGAATCACCTCCCTCAACACATCAGAGCCTGTTACTCACTTCTTGAGTTCCACAAGAGGCTGAGTACCTGACACTTAGAATAGTGGTGAGATACCCTCATAGTTTGTTAGTGCGCTATAGAAATCAACATAACGTAACATAACATTGCAGATTTTTAAAGTAATAACTGAGTTGATGTGGAAGTTGCTGGGTTTAGCACAGCAGATCAAGTTAGGCAAAGAACGCCCTAGATTCACTTTGAATAAATAAAAGAGTTTTGCCCACATGCATCATTGAGTATTGCATTCGCAAACGGTGCGAATCGCAATTTTCGGCCGTTTGCGAATGCAATTCTCAAATTTGGGATGCATCATGCTTTTTGCAATTTTAGGAATCGCAACCATGTTGCGATTTCTAAAATTGCGATTGTATTTAAGAAATCGCAATTTTAGATTTCTTAAATGCAATGCATGAACATTTGTAATTTGCGAATTCGCAAATAGAAAGGGGTAAATTAGCATGAAGTTGACCTTCATGCTAATTTCGGATAAGTTTCAAAAATGTACAAAAATGCATTTTTGAAAGTTTCATGTTACACACACACATGTCCTTGGGACATGTGTGTGTGAAACTTGCACTTAAAGTTACATTTCAGGGGTGCAGGGAGGTCCTTTGGACCCCCCTCTGCACCCTTAAAAATGCATTCACAAATTGCGATTCGCAAAATGCGAATCGCAATTTGTGAATGCTTTCCCATTCATTCCTACGGGCCTCTTGGCCCATAGGAATCAATGAGAAGGAATTCCTTATTTGCGATTCGCAAATTGTGAATGGCAATGAAGGAATTTTTAGAAATCGCAAAAAAAATGCGATTTTTTGATGCATAGCAATTTGTGATTTCTTAATTGTGATTCCTTAATTTTCGCAATTAAGAAATCGCAAATGCTAACTTTGATGCATGTGTCTGTTTGTTCCTAATAAATTATCATTCAACAGGAGCAAGAACTGTGCTAAGATGGGCTTCAGTTCTAAGTAGATTGCGGACACCAAGGACTCGATCCAAGTGAGGCAGTCCCTTAAGTTTTGGGTGGCTGAAGTGATTGCACTTTTGGGGGTTGTTAGGACTATTTGGATTTTTTCGGGCAATGGAAAGGCTAATTATCCAACACTGTACCTGAATCTTATGAGGCATATTGTGGAATTTAAGGTATTTCCATATAGCGGATCTCATACTTTAAAACACATTGGGGCATATTATCAAGGGGGTTTATCTCCGCTTTTTTGGCTTCAAAAGCCAAGATAGCGGAGATAAAATTATCTCCCTATTACCTAGCTGTCGTTAACACCAGTTAGCGACAACTAGTAGGAGATAGCGACCATCTTGGGCCCCCCTTTGCATGTCAGTGATATTTATCACTAATGACATGCAAAGTGGGCGTGCCAAGAAGTTAGCGACTGGAAATAGTCGCTAACATCGCTATCTCCTATTACCAACTTTTGGAGATATTCGCGCTAAGCGCAAATATCTCCAAAAGCTAACACCTGCCCTGAGCAGTTCTTAGCCATGTTATCCAATGGGAGGTGGATAACATGGCTAAGAGCACCAGCTTGGTAATGCATGAATATCGCTGACTTTTCAGCGATATTCATGCATTGCGGCCGATTTTTATCGCATTTGCGATAAACCTTGGTAATACCAAGGTTTATCTGTGATAAAAAGCGCCGCAGGTTGGCGATACATTTTTATCTCTAACCAAGCAATAGTGATTGCATCTCGCTTGTCTCAATGGGGCATATTACCACGCAATAGCAATAATTATCGCTATTGCTTGGTAATATGCCCCATTGAGACAAGCGAGATGCAATCAGCATCGAAAATGAGTTTTTTAAGATTAAAATGCTGTAGACCGGTGCTTAATTCTGTAAGAGAATGAGTGCTGGTCCCTAAAGCTGTGCTCAGAAGCCTGTGGCCGGTGATGTTAAATGACGGCACGCCGTATACCAAGGCGGTGTAGTCTTGAATCCTCCGCAAGCCTCTTTTATTCACTACCACACACTCCTTGCCTCTTTATATCACTCTTGCAGGTTCCTGCTTTCTCACTTTGCGATGGTTTTTTCTGTCTTTAGGTTCATCTTTCACCTTTGTGTTTTTCTCTCTCATGCCCTCAGTAAATGTCTGAGGCGAAAAGTAGAAGTGCTGGTCCCCAAAAACCACAAGCTCAAATTAAGCACTGCCATGGACATTCAGCTTATCCTATTGAAAGTTATGCATTAATCAACAGATAATGATGTTATACTACATGAAAGTTCAGGTACACTGTCCTTCCTAATTCCCTTGCTAAAATAGTTTGTGCTATACACCACAGTGTTACTGTGACTTTATCAGTTTTCGATTTACTTTGTTATTTAACCATAAAGCTTGTAGGAACAAGTCATTTTATTGAGAAATGAGCTCTGTAGAAAAGTCTTGTATATGACATATGTAATACCTACATTTCTCGGGAGGAGCAATTTTAATATTTAAGATATCAAAGTTCTATAAAGTGATGCTGTTTGAACAGTGTATAAATGTGAGTGTTTTCTTCAAATAACTGCTCCCTTGTGAACACTATGATACAAACTTGCAAACTGCATGAATAGTACGGCTAGATGTGTTTTAACACAGAAGGAATGATTTTTTTCAGTGGCTGGGTTTTTTGTTGCCTTCTGCAAACAAAACGCTTCCCTCTGCCCATCCATCTGGGGCAGCAGCACCAGCTGAGAACAAGCCTTACCTCTTGCTTGAGTTTACCAATCAGAGGGTGAACGATGGGCAGTTGAACTTAGCAATGTGTGGAGAGTTGTTCAATCATCTCCGCTCATTGTTTTATTAAGGAGTAACCTACAAACAGTGTTGTGGTTAAAATCTGAAAAATATGCAGTAGATTGTGTATGTGGCACCTGCAAGAAATTCATCATGCTGCACCTACAAAATCCCAGGGGCAGTGCTTAATTTGTGGCAGCGGTGTCCGGTGCTTGGCTCCGGGGCTTTGTCAATGCGGGCACTTAGGGCTGTCTGCGACATGGTGGCACTGTTTGTCTGATTGAGTCATGGGCACAACAACAAGTGTTTAATAATTTAAAAGACATTATTAACTAATAATAACTTGTTTACAAGCTAGTCTTATAGCTTTGGGGCCTGGAAGAGTCTAAATTGTCACACTTACAGGAGTATGGGTATTAGAAGTTCTGTTGGTACTGTCGTTGACAGCACTAGCAGGGGCAATGGATAGTGTGAGCTGTGGTAGCCTCCTGACAAGGGCCCTGGCACTTATTGCTTTACAAATTAAGCACTGCCCAGGGGCCTTATTTATGAGGCCTTGCAACAGTTTTGTGCTTCCGTTGCGTCACTTTTTGTAAAATTTGCCCCTTGTTGCACCCTATTTACAAAGTGACGCATCTAAGCAGATGCTTCACTTTGTAAACCTCTGCGCTACATTATACCTGTGTCAGGTATAATGTATGCAGGGTGGGCATTCCCACGTAAGTATGCCTTGTAGAAGTGACGCAGTGAAATCTACAAGTTTTTACTGCGCCATTTCTAGAGTGCAAATGCGTTAATATCTTACGCCTGCCTCACCGCAGACGTAAGACTGACACAGGCCCTTTCACATGGGGCTTGCCCCATATGAAAGGACACATTGCTGGAGTTCCGTCACTTTTGTGACACACTCCAGCAATGCGTCACTTTTGCGCCTACAGATACGTCAGAAATACTGACGTATCTGTAACTGCTTGCGACATGATGAGTCATACAGTAAATATGACGCATCCATCATGTTGCAAGGAGGGCGCACTGAGAAGTGATGCATCGCTGTTTTCACACAGCAATGCCTCACTTCTCACAAATGAGGCCCCAGAAGTCCAGTGCCCTTGGATATGGAAATATTTCACTGGGTTACAGTGGTAGTGAGATCATTGGCCTGTCAACTCTGTCCAAAAATATCCTCCAATTTTCACATTCAATGTGTAGGCTTTTCCTTTCACACCCGGGTGTGACACCGCAGCATCAAGAGCCTCCATATTACGAGTGAAGTTGACTGGTTGGATCGAACCGTGAGGTCTCCCTTATGTATGACGCTGTTGAGAGGGCTTGGAGGTCTCCACCTTAAACCAGTCAGTACCTATCAAGAAAGGTGTGGAGGGGAAGGTGGGCAGCTGCTTGAAGAATATTTGAGCAATTGAGAACAGTACAGAGTAAAGTAGAGAAGAAAGATGGGAAAGAGGAGCAGGGAAGATGAGGACACACTGAGAGTGGATGAAGTGCATCAATAAAGGGGTTGAAGGAAGGTTGGTACTGTCTGGACTAAAGGGACAAACACAAAAGGATGATTTACAACTGACAATGGAAAAAGTGGGATGCAGGCGAAGTAAACACCAGAGGAGGTGGAGGTGAAACTAGGACAAACAGTGAGTTGTATGTAAAAGGACGGCGGAAAGGTACCAGAAAGAAGTAAAACTGGAGAGAGTATGACCAAGAAAGAAGGCACAATGCAAAGAAAGAGACTGAGAAAATAAGACAAATATCGGTGGAGGGCAGGGAGGAGCGGAGAGAAAAGCAAAGGCGGGTGGGAGAGGCAATCAATGTACCAGAAAACTGCGACTCTGAAAGTTGACAAAGGAGTTTGGGACTGAATTCCCAAGCATGTAAAATCATAGGTGAAAAAACAGAATTGACAGTGCTCCGCTCTATATCACAGCTGGGCGCTGGGAGTGCGCGGAATATTCAAAAGAAGCCATTAAACCCAGTTTAGTAATGCAAGTCCCAGGAGGGGGGCTGGGCGCATTACAAATGTGTTGACATCCTGGAGCGTGCAGGAGGGTAGCGGGCTGTCTGCGCTGCTCTCTGCGCGGGTGCCCTTTCCAGTGGGGAGACATGTTTATAACAAAGATCTCTGTTTATGCAAATGGCGTCCTCGGATCAGGGAGCCGGGGTGCCAGCTCTGAATATCCCCCTTTCATGCCGTTCCAACCATGGCGCGCTTTTGTTTTGAGGGGAATTTAAAATTCAGAAGGTATTTTATGCAGTCACAGAGCGGGATATTGCTTTCTGCAGTGGGGGCTAACTAGGACAGATTGGAGACGCGCTTGCCTTGCCAGCCTCCTTCCCTGGTACACCCGGCGTCAGAGTACGCACGCATCATGCCATGTTTGAGGGATGTGATTCCCCTGTGGCAGCCCAGACTTCATATTAATTGGAAAAGATACACTCTTGTGTGCTAATGAGGAAACAGATGATGATTTATGGCTGGAACGGCTCTTTAGAAGCAGGGACTTGGTCTGATGTGGCACTCGGCCCTACAATTGTCCAACCAGAGGTAGAGGTGGGCGAGCCAAGAAATTAACAGAGGGCCAAGCCAGAGTCGAGCCAAGGGTCTGTCTTGGCTCTACGAGACTGGGCGCAAGCTGACTCCTGAACATTTTTGCCACGTAAAGAGTACTGCAACCATCATTTAAAACTGTGATAAAGATGGTCTCTTCAAAATTAACCGCTTGCCTGCGGCAGGAATTCCAGCTGGACATTCCAATCGCGGGCGTGGTCGTGACGGAACCATTCCTTCATCCGCACAGCCCAACTCTGACTCATGACGGAATAGTTCCATCACGAGCATCGAAAGGGTTAAAGAAGTTTAATTAACATGTGGGATGGATTCCCCTTAGTCCAACAGATTGTCATTGCATTGAGAGACATTGATGGTTTTTTAGGTTTTACCTGTACAGCACTTCCGCTGTGCTTGTGAAATCTCTAGTATTTAAAATATCTTAAAATGGGGCTCTTATCAGTTCCCATGGCTGAATTACTTTTGTGTGAAACTTTTTTTTAATTAACTTCCCCTGGCTGCACACATTTCTGATACTTTTGCTAACGCTGTTCGCACCGTTTAAGCCCCATTCACGGCCAAGATAAGATCTCTTCCCACAGAACAAGCAGACAGTGTCTAACAGTATGCTGGAATGCTTGGTTTGTATTAGTTAGTGATGTAAAGCAGATGCTTTATCCTTAGAACTTTTGATGCATTTCCTTTGCATGTCTCAGTGGGATGTATGACATTACAACGCATGCTTTTACATCGCATGCTTTTACATCACAACTTTTACAACGCATGCCTTTACAACGCATAGTGTTGAGGGGTGCTGGATAGTGAATAGTTTAATTTACTATTCCAACTCCAGTCCCCGTGGATAGTAGGGAAGGTGTTGGATAGTAAATTAAATCTATTACCTATCCTAGAGCGCCCCCCAGCGCAATGCGTTGTAATGTTTGCGTTGTAAAAGTTGCGATGTAAAAGCACTGCGTAGTAAAAGTTGCGTGGTAAAGGATGTTTCCCGTCTCAGTGCCTTTCTTTGCACTTTGTTGGCATTATTAGATTGATTTTTTCAACTTCTATTTGGTCATTACGATCAAATTCTTAAATGTTTGAATAAATATTGCATGTTAAAAATAAAGTTTATATACAAGAGCTATGCTATATTTTACTACTAATTAAACAACAGGGGGTGGTGATGGACAGAGTTTCTGAATTAAGCAGAATACTCTCACCACCCCCTGTTGTTTAAATATTTTACTACTAAACAGGACGCCACAAGTGCCGTTACCTAGCAGACAACAGGGTCATGGTTTGAATGGTGCAGCATGTGAAGTAGCACCGGACCCAAAAGTTGACAGAACTCCTCTAAACACATATTATAGCTATATTTGACTATTAATCAGGCGGTCACAATTATATTTACCTTGCAGTTAAAAAGGACTTGATTTGAATGGTGCAGCAGGTGCAGTGGCACTGGGGCCAAAAGCCCTGGGGACCCCACTAAACGCAGAATATTGCTAAAATGTTAAACTAAACAGGCAGTCACAAGAGCAGTTATCTAGCAAGCGCTAGGGTCATGATTTCAATAGTGCAACATGTGCAGTGGCACCAGGACCAACAGTTGTCATTACTTCTAAACACCCAACATTGCTATATTTTACTATCAAACAGGCAGTCAAAAGTGCAGTTAACTTGCAGGCAACAGGGTCAATATTTGAATGGTGCAGCATGTGCAGTGGCACCCGGCCCAAAAGTTATCTAAACTCCTCTGAACACCTAATATTGCCATGTATTACACCTAAACAGGTAGCCCCAAGTGTAGTTATGTAGGAAACACTAGGGTCATGATTTCAGTAGTGCAGCAGGTGAGGTGGCACTGGGACCAAAAGCTCCAGGCACCCCCACTAAACACTGATTATTGTTATATTTTACAACTAAACAGAAAGTCACAAGTGCAGTTATCTTTCAGGCACATGATGTGAATGGTGCAGCAGGTGCAGTGGCACCTGGAAGAAACGTAATCAGAACTGCTCTAAACACATAATATTGCTATATTTGATTACTGAACAGGCGTACACAATTGAAGTTACCTTGCAGTTAAAGGAGACTTGATTTGAATGGTGCAGCAGGTGCAGTGGCACTGGGGCCAAAAGCGCTAGGGATCCCACTAAACCCAGGTAATTGCTAAATTTGACTTCTAAACAAGACATTCACAAGTGCATTTATCTACCAGGCGATAGGGTCATGCTTTGAATAGTGCAGTAGGTGCAGTAGCACTGGGACCAAAAGTTTGAGTCACCTCACTAAACACCAAATATTGCTATATTTTACTATTAAACAGGCAGTCACAAATTCAGTTGTCTTGCAGGCACTAGGGGCATGATTTGAATGGTGCAGCGGTGCAGTGGCACTGGGCTCAAAAGTTGTCAGAACTCCTTTAAACACATAATATTGCTATTACATAAATTAGTTCTAATACTTCCCTCATTCATTTTTCAAAATGTTGCTATTACTTACCCACATTATACTACTAGTAACAGCACAATATATTGGCTTTTTGTACATAAACTAGTCATAAAACTTTATCAGACTTTCTGTAAGGTATATTGTTCAGCCAGCTACAACGTGCAACAAAAGCAGCTTAATATTAATCACATAGGCGAAACCTAATGTATTTACCAATGTTTGTTTAAAACTTGAGCTCAGAAATATTCATGCCCCACCCCTGCCCTGAGGACAATGCCATTAGTAACATAAAAGGTAAGTATGTTGTCATGTGTATCCTTTATATTGTATTATAGAAGGAGCAACAATATAGTCAGAGCCTCTGGATTAATGCGATTCTGCGGCTGCACCATTTGTCACATAGTTATGAATTTGCCGCATTTGTCACATAATCCATTATCTGCTGCATCATCTGCAGATTTTAACTTAAAAATGTTTTTAGCTCAAACGAATCAAAAGTTCCTAAAATCGCAGTGACTTGTTGGCGCCCAGCGGGCGGCCCTACACAAAGGTTGACTGGTCATCTTTCAGTTGGTTATATCTGGATGATAAATTGGTACTGAGTTGAAATCATTGCCCAGAAAGTGTTTACATCAGACAAAATGTCAAAATTGTGTAGTAACAGTCCTACAAATGTGGCACATTAGGCTGCAAAATTTAGGTTTTCTTTACCGCATAATTTAGTAATTCTCTTCCACATAATTTGCTCCCGCCCTGCTGCAGAATTCTAGTGGCCCTGATTACAGTCCATAAAATGAAAAACAAGACAGGCTTTTATACAGAAATCACACTTTCCACTGATTCTTCGTAGAGCTTCAGCAGGGACTTACAAAACCAGTTGGAAAGCTGCACCTAGCACAATTCAAAACCCCAAAATTGAAATATAAAAATATAGTTCTGCTTCTCTGAAATGTCAATTCCATTCTACCTGTGTTGGACCATAAAATGTGTTATCCAATCATGCACCACTATAGACATGGACAACATACAGCTATTGTGGGAATTCATAAAATCTGATAGCTTGCACTCCCCCTGGATGACCTGAAGGAAGTCTTTCATGCTCTCTCTCTCATCCTGCGCCTGTAGCTGTCACTCCCCCTGTTTCTATGAGAGTGCTCCCTGATCCAGTGTGTCCTCCCTCACACTGTGCATGCCACAATGCCTCTGCAAACTAGGGGAAGTGTCTGATCCTGTCACTTACAAGAGTGTAGGCAGCATGGGTCCTCCAGTCTGCAGGGCTGTGCCTTCGAATGGTTATTGTCTCTTTTGGCGCCACCACTGCTGCATCTGGTTCTCAAGTCTTCCCAGACTCAGGACTAGCCCACTGCAACACATGGGGGTCCTCTGTGTTCTTAGAAGCTTCCAGAGAGAGCCACTGAATGAATGCCACTTGCAGAAGATGTGGTTTTCTGGAAGCGGGTGATGAGCACATGTTTTTACTTGTCCTGTCTGTTATTTTACCTATTGCTTCTTGCCAGAAGGGAGATCTGTAAAAACGGGTTAATCCCAACACCTCCCTCCCTGAGGCATTATTGGTGACTTCCCGTCGGACTTGTAGGTGAGACCTAGAGAGCACCTCAGGCGGGGCAGATACTATCTGGGCGGACTTCTGAGGTGGAATGGTGTGTTGGCTCCATAAAATCGAGTAGTCCCATGATTACACTAATGCGCCAATGGGACCCGGCTCGTATAGCCTGTTCTCATTTGGTGGGGCCAAGTATACGCACCAGGCTTTTGGGTGGTTCCATAGTTCTTCAGCCTGAGATTGCAGGAGTTCAGGTGATTTGAGGGCACAAAAAAAAGGATGAATATTGGAATACTAGATCAGGCTGTTCACTGTTTTTGATGTAACGCAGTGGGATAACAAACAACGTTTGATTTGCCTGTCTCCGCCCACCCTGCTTTGGTCTCCAGAGAGGAAGGGCAGGTGGTGGTCTTGCATCTCACTCACCTACTGCATTTCTCAAGTATATACGGACCCAAAGGAGGCCAGAATGCAGGCCTACAGAAGAAACAGCGTTGCCCCAGAGTACCCCTATGAAGATCCGCCCCCAAGGCTCGTGCAGCGACTCTGTGTGTCAGCCAGTCAAGTCTCTATGGGTGATGGTGCACTCTGGTGCACCTCAAGGTGATGAGCTTGGGAGCCAGGCATAAGACCTCTGTGAAGAATGAAACATTGTGCTCATGGGGAGAAACATTTTAGAATTAGGTCTGGCTATTCTCTTCACCCAAACAATTCTTCAGAAAGCTTTTCATCACCCGCCCAGTGGAAACCCAAGGGCAATGGATTATCAGTAGTTAAACTCCCATTGTCAAAGCCAATAGCCAGTTGCTTCTGCATTATGAAAACCTGTTGTTGAAACAAACAGGCAGTGGTATATTGATTATGCAGAAAACATATCAAAATAAGTAGGAAGGGGCTGGTTATTTTAAAAAGTCTGTTAGTTGTTTGATATTCCCTTAAGTTTATTTAAACATTTTCATGCGCAGAAGTCATCTGTGTGTAGAAGAAACTACTTTTTCTTTCCTTAATTACATTGCCTAACTATGTTGCTAGTGTTACTGAGTGTTGTCATTGTCTTTACTGAAGTCTGAGTTCCTAGCCCTCTGTACTGATCTGAGTAGACCTGGGCCACTCAGCCTCATTATCTTGTGGGTGAAATCACGAGAGAGGACCTTGGTGCTTAGTTTTTGCCTGCATTGTCCTGCACTGGTGTACCTCCAGGCACGAATAACCTTGTGGGGCAGTAGTTGGGGTAACACAACACAGTGATGGATGTCTGTCCCTCTGCCACTAAAGTGCTTAATTTGAGCCTGTAGTTTCTGGTGCTCGGCACCCGCACTTAATTGTCAGCACCGGCACTTGTGACACTCTGCCACAAGGTGGCGCTGTCTGGCTAATTTAGAGATGACCGCAACAACAGTTAATTATTAATTCAATATATAATAAAAATGACTATTACCTGCCATTTTTACAGGTCTGAAAATGTCTGAATTGCCACACTTGCAGGAGTGTGATGGTTAGTAGTTCTTTTGTTACTCTCATTGGCAGCATGGAAGGGGCAATGTGTGGTACAAGCTGCAGTGGCCTCCCGACAAGAGTCCGGCCACTTAAACTTATTACAAATTAAGCACTGCACTAAACAATTCTACTGAGAATGAGATTGTAGTAGCCCCGTCCATGCAGAAAGCCGAGACTGCCTCAGATCCACGGATGAAGAACCCACTCCCTGAAACACCACTGCAGTCTTAGACACCGCTACACAACACACATCAACAGTGCTTCAAATCAAAGGGAGAAATATTGCACGGATTGGATGACAGTGCGTTAAGCAAATGAAAAACTATTTATCATGAAAGGAATTAACATTTATAGACTTTTCAGCCAAAGCATTGCAGTATACCCAGTAATAAAGGTTTCTATGCATGAGAATCAATAAACAAATGTTCTGTGAAGCAATTAATATATATGTATTCACTCGCGAGTCAATACGAGTAAATGTTTTTGTGGCAATTTTAAAATCTATATGAATATGTATATGTGGATAATGCGGTGGTTGACCAGCATATATTTATCATCAAAGATTCTAATAATTGGGTTCACTGGTTTTATAGATGAATAATGATAACCAGAAAGGAGATATTTATGGCAACATGTTTATGTTTTTGCATGCTTTATGTAAGTATTTTGACTTGTATTAAAGTGAATCTGATATCTTTTTGCAGTTATTAATCGAACTTCTTTTTGATGTGTTTAATTTGCGCTACAGATTCTATTTCTATTCTTCATGTATGAAAAAATCCAGTTTATTTCATATTATCATATGAAAGAGCAATGAACCAAGGATTGATGTGGTTTCTGGGAAGGTGTTTTGTGAGAAAAGGTATAATAAGGAATAAAGTACCCCAGATGGATGTATGACATTACAACGCATGCTTTTACCACGCATGATTTTACATCGCAAGTTTTACAACGCATGCCTTTACAACGCATAGTGTTGAGGGGTGCTGGATAGTGAATAGTTTAATTTACTATTCCAACTTCAGTCCCCGTGGATAGTAGGGAAGGTGTTAGATAGTTAATTAAATCTATTCCCTATCCTAGAGCGCCCCCCAGCGCAATGCGTTGTAATTGTTTGTGTTGTAAAAGTTGCGATGTAAAGGCACTGCGTGGTAAAAGTTGCGTTGTAAAGGATGTTTCCCCCCCAGATCATACATTATAAGATCATTGCAGGTCACCTTCGATTTTCATGACCAAGTAACAGAACTCAGCATCAGACTTGTAGGGTCAAAGAACTCCTTGGTGACTTGCAATATCTTTATAATGTACAGCATGGGGTACATTATCTCGTACGTCATATAGTAGGATGGAATGAAAGACACAACACTATAGGTAACTGGCAGAAACAGCGTCATATCCATGAATAACTGGTCTTTTATTTTTTTTACATAAATATAAGCGTGTACTTTGTAGTTCTGGAGACATTATTGCATTCAGCTTCGTGATCTATCATCATGTCCCCAGATTCCCTCGAACGCTCCTCCTGAGTGTGAGGATGAGGATGCCAGGGGCTGCATGCTGACAGGTCCTTGGCTAGTTTGTTTTAGGAGGTTGAGTGCTCTGTGTTTCACCAGTGGGAGACAGTAATGGAACTGCACTGCCGCTGGCTGGCATCATGGTATCCAACAGCATCTGCTTGCTAACATCCATTGCCTTACACACATGTGCATGACTGGATAATGGGCGTGAATTTCACCCTAAAAGATGGGTATGCCAGTGGTGCAGCCCTCTGGTCGTACCCATCAAACAATAAGACACAACTCTTTGAAGTTGACGAAGTCAAGTAACCTGGGACCTTACTCATTCTCAGTACTGATGGTGATTCTTCACAAGCTAACTCAGACTCCTCTGGTCAGACATGGAAGCCTCAAACCATTTACACAGTGTCCCCTTGCTAACCAAAACACCAGGAAGCCATGTCAAGGCAGGTTGTATGTGTTATACAAATGCTAATAACCTAACACAGCCAACTCAAACATAATTAGGCTAACAGAACTCAACCCAACCTATGCTAGCCTGACCTAATCTAAATCAACTCAACCTACTCTAACCTAACCTAACCTCAATCAAACCAGCCCAACCTAACCCAACTTAACCTAACCTAACCTAACTTAACCTAGCCTAACCTAACATCATTTAATTTAAAGTAACAAATTACATTTCCTTTGACAACAAGAGAAAAGGGCAGCCTCCATGTCAGTCTGTTTTTTGAGAGCTTGTGATAGATGAAGTAAATTGTCAGCCTGAGAACTTATCTAGCACACCATTATGAGGTGTAGTGGAAAATGAGGAATTACAAGTGAAAGCAGATTTACTGATTCCCATGTTAATCCTTTCTTTCTAAGGGTCCTCAAGGTTTAACTTGTAATCCCCGATAAATCCTCCTCGGAATGATGATTTTCCTAAATCTGTAACTCCAGGGGAAGAGTTACTGGGGAACAGGATGGGAACCTCGAAATTAAGCCCTTAGGTTCAGGTGCAAAAACTGGTGGAACTACTTGCCTTTCAAAGTAGATTTGCACCAGGTTATCTCAAAGCTGCACGCTTAATTGTGTCTTTGGCACAAAAATAGGGTATGTTGCACACAAAAGGTTTGCTCGTGCTTTGGGTGTCAATATCACATTCTTCAATTTTTTTCACCCAGTGTTAATCAGCACTGTGCTAAAATTAATTGCTAAACCCCTATGCCCTCCATGCATGGCTCTGCACCAACCATTCAACAGGGTTTGCCTGTTTGAATGCGGTATGGAGTTTGTAGCGCTTGCAGTACACTCGCTTTGGGATACTTTTCCACCGAGCCCGGATCGACAAAGTCTCTAGGGCTCTCGAAAGCTGCCAAGGGGACCACTTGACTTCAGTGATCTACTGGATCTCGGTTGCCTAGAAAGACCCTGCCGCCGCCTGAACACTGCTGACTGGCTAGAGGTAGGCGGTTCCTATTGCAGATGCCACAAAGCGGAAGGAACCCAAAAAGAAAGGGATAAATGTGCTGAAAAGGTGGACCACCACCTTAAATGATATGGTACCCTCTAGCTGGGTAGTATGGGGAGGAGAGTAGGAGCCCTCTGGGAGGACATTGTAACTAGGGTAGGTGGGTTGAGTACTGAGGGTAAAAATCATTAAAAGCCCCTGATGCTATCAATGTATCGGGCCCTGTGTTTGCTTTAAGGGTCAAACGCTTGGTCCTCTCCATCACAAGAAGGTAGAGAGAAACTGCGATGTCAATACTTTTTTTGTGTCATGTCTTGAGATACGTAGAGCTTCTACATGCGTTCTTACCCCTAATATTCGACATACCGGAAGGATCCATTTTTTCTCCACTTAACATAGGCAGGACAGAAGAATAGAACATGCTCTACAGATTCTTAACTGGCACGACAGGCGGCACAATCCCATCTAAAATTTGTATTTGTAAAGCGCAAACTACTCACCCTAGCAGGGCTCAATGCGCTGGGGGCTGTTGTGGAAATTAAAGGTGCTATTGCCCAGAGTCACATGGTGCTGGGCTGAGCGGCTGGCAGGAGCCAGGGATTGAAACATGAACCCTGTGCTCCGAAGTCACCTGCCCTGGCCGCTTCACCTCACCTCTCGGCTCATACTGGCGAGCCCAGCCGAAGGTGATGGAGAACACAGGAGGAGTACCATAACGTAACGGCAGATCACGTTTTTTGCTCCTGGCAATTTGATCTCGTCAAGGAACCCTCCCTTCCTAAACATGAAGGGGCATATTAGCAAGAGCCTCGTTAATATTATCGCCATTTTATCGGCAGGAAACTGCCCCTAAAATGGTGATAATGGGCTTGCTAATATGCGTTATAGAATTCTAATAGAAGCCCAGGTTAGATGTCCTGCACATGTAACCTGGCCGCTAAAACAGCGATAATTTTAACGAGGCTCTTGCGAATATGCCTCGAATTTCGCAGCTAGGAAAGCATCAGATAGGGGCTCAAAAATGGCTTGTGACTGCATTGAATCCAAGTTGTACTGAGCGTTTTGCGATTTAATGGTATTCCTGCTTATGGACCTAGCTGTCAACGGGTCTTCCCACAGGGTCCCTATTATCAGGAAATCTAAGTGTGAGGGGCTGTGAGTGACCAGTGAGTGACTTTGACCGACTCTGACTTGTCCAAATGGCTGTCGTCAGGCTGAGAAGGGCCTCTATTGTGCTCCTCTCTTTATTTTTGTCTGCCTGGCCTGCCATACACCAGCTCATAACTATAAACAATAGATGGGGCATTTCTTTGCTTTTCTACGCACCCTCCTTATATTTTTTATAATTGCTGTTCGGAGATGATGGCGGTATAAATGATCAATAATGATATAGGGTGGATGTTTGTGATGCCTTGGTCGCGTGGCACAATTAACAAAGTGAGGTGTGCAGTCCCAGGCGTAGCTCTTACAAGAGTTGCATTTGACGTCTGTGCGCCCTTTGTAGCACCTACGGCAAACTGAGTTCCCCTTGAACACTGTGGGAATATAACCGGGCCGGAATTAATGAGTATCAATTGTTTCTCCTAAATGGGGAATAACACGGGAGCTTGGTAATACAGAGTCCAAATCCCTGTGTATTTCCCTGCATGGAGCAGGCAAGGGCCAGACTGCCCATAGTGGGCACCAGGCGTTTTCCCGGCGGGCCCAAAGGGTGGGGGCTGGTTTTGGATCAGTGCTACAATATCGGCCACCTGTAACAAAAGAAAAGCAGCAGCAGTGCTTCTCAGGAGCAACCCCCCCCCCCCCCCCCCCCCCCCGCAGGGGCCAGACGAGCAGGACTGCCAGGGCCGGTTTCTGCTCCCAGTTCGGCCGTGGGAGCAGGTGGTAAATGTGAGGGAGGCGGGGTTTGTCCCAGCATGGATTAAATGGGACAGGTAGGGGGTGAGGGAAGAACTATGTTTTTCAGCTGTAGGGTTCTCTTCTGCTCCCCCATGCTGAAATATGCAGCTGGCCAGGTTCAAGAAATGCAGCTGCGTCTGTATGTTGGGCTGCCACGGAATTTGTCTCCTTACAACGCATGCTAAAACAATGCATGCCATTACAACACAGTCGTTACAACGACCGCATTGTTAGAACGCAAACCAGTACATAGCAAGTCATTACAACGACTTGCTGTAGTGGGCACGCTGGACTTAAGAATAGTATTATTTACTATTCCTACTCCAGGTTGTGCAACAGTAGGAAAGGTGTTGGATTATACACCAGCGCGCCCCCTACAACAAGTCATTGAGATGACTTGCGATGTAATGGTACATGTTGTAACGACCCTGTTGTAAAGGTACCGTGTTGCGGAGACAGCGTTGTAAACACTGTTTCCCCCACTACGAGCTCGGAAGTTTTTCGAACCGTAATTATCAGATCCCGGATTTGAGAATCCGAAAATGTCGGGCCTGAACCTTGGGAAATGGCTACTTGTCCAGAGCAGTATACTCCCTACTAATTCCACTCCCAGAAACTCATAATGAGAGTGTAAAGGTTCAAATACTGCTCCACCTCTGTTTGTGTGAGCACTTCCCTCCAAGTCATACCTGGTGCTAATTTCCGATGTAAACAAGCATGCACAAAGGTATAACACCGCAAACAAGTGTAAGCTTTGTTTGTTCTCAATAATCCCTATTAATGCTCAGGTAATATCCAGGTGTAAAAGCAGCAGGAATCTTACCAGCAATGTAGTGTTTGTAGTTGTACTCCCATTATAACCGCAAGGGTCCAAGACCTTAAAAGGGTTCGCTTCACGGCATAGGAGCGGTGCCTACCGTGCGCCACTGTGTTGTGGTCCATACCCCCGGGCCACCAAACCATGCCTTATACTCAGATCACACCCACCATCTATGGCGAAGTGCTCCACAATGCCATTCGCTGCCATTTGATGCTTCTTGAACCATCACAATGCATTAATGCAAGCCATTTTCAATGGGAGGAATAGAGACCTCTCCTGCAATGAAATACCATCCGCAGTGGTTTGCGAAGTAGATCTTCCAATGTGCTTTGGTCTAAGACAGGGTTCTTGACGTAAATAATTAATTTACTCTCTTAATTTCTATGCAAGTAAGTACTTAATCAATAATAACTCAGATCGGAAAGAAAGAACCAGAGTCCGTGGTGTTAGAGTTTCTAAGGGTTTTATTCCTCAAAAAGGAATGGTCATGACCAGGATATCGGATTCTGACCACCACAGGGGTGTCAGAAGGGATAGAGGAATAGAGCGCGCTACATTTTATTGACAATACATAGCTTATATACTTAATCCATTTCATAAGCAACAGTGCAGGAGGCGTAACAGTTGAGAGAAGACAAGATAACAGTATACACGTGGTACTAGTACGTAATCAAGAGGCGTGAACTAGGCGTGAACTGGAGGTGTATGCTAGAAAACGTCACTGATAGGTGACGCGGGTGGGTGGCATCAAGCAGAAATGTGGCAATGTCAGCAGAAATCGGAAGCTTGGATGCGCGCGCAGCTGCATGACGTGTGATTGGAGGGGTGCAGGGGACTTGACATTTACACTGACGGAGAGAGACAGAAGTCTGGCATGTCAGATCAACTTGTACTTCTATCATATCTGATATCTGATGTTTAGGAACCATATTATCTGGGCGGAAAGGTCTCTAGGGCAGAAGCTATTCTATGCTAACTGTGGATGCGTGTATAAGCGCCTAAGTGTCTGCATGAGAAACGTAGGGGGCACGGGGCCTTCCATGAAAGCATGGTAACAGGAGCTATGAATTACTTGCACTGACACAGGTCGGCCCTTTGGCTCTGCAGCTGGGGAGGATGTTTACTGAAGCTAGTAGGCAGGAATGCATTTTCGAGGAGCGGAACAGATAACTCGAAGGTTATAGTCAGTCTTGGCAGAAAGCAGGCTGAGCTGAGCGCAAGGGGCCGCGCTGGAAGTAAGTCAGAGTTCACGGGTACAGAAGCAGCCTGGGCTGAGGCTGTCATAGTCAGAAGCCAGAAAAAGAGGCTCGATGGCAGAAATTCAGGGCCTACTTTGCCAGAGCAGGAAAAACATGTAAAGTACACTACAAAAAGACATTGGCATAGCATACTTAGGAACGGACTATTTAACCCATTCAGGGTGGATCTGAAAGAGGACAAGTTAACGTTGGACGCAAATGTATTTGCGTCTTCATAGCTGGCACAGGAGGGAAGTTACATGCACTTTAAGCTGGTACATGGAGTCGGTGGGGTACGCGCTAGGGAACACAATTTGACCATAAAATTTTATATTTCCTCATTCCCTCCTTGTTCCCTACGGACCCTTCATGATATATCGATCCTCATGAATCGATCAGTTTGTTCTTGTAACATCATTTGTTCTTCTTTCTTTCTTTTACGTTTTGAGAAAAAACTGGAATGTTCAATACAAGAGGTGGCACACAGTCCACAAATCGCTGGCCCACACTGCAGGCACAGGCAGCAACTGAATACTAGGACTAGGCCAATGCCTAGGAAGGATAGGATCTTCCATCCCCAAGCGGTTAACGTTGTCCAGAACCAACCGGACCAAGTCCAGGTGCCTGGATCCTGATGTATCTGATTTGCAATTTTATGGAGACGTGTAATAGCTTGATATACAGATGGTGCGTTTTGTGGTATGAAAACACAGCAACTTGACCCGATGACCTTACAAGCTCCGCCTCTATCTGCCAAGATGACGTCAATAACAAGACGGTTCTGAAGGACAACAACCCGCATGGCGGACTGCTCTTCTGTTAAGTTACCTAAGGCGGAGGCAGTTTCATTCACTACTGCTTCAAGCGTTCTAGTTAATCTACGTATTAATTTACTATTCTGAACAGGTCCTAAAAAGAAAAAGAATCCTTTATTAAAATCGGTGTACTGTTCCCATGCCGTTTCTGTGTAGTCGACAAGTGGGATATCTCTTCTGGGTCTATTCTTTACTAGATTGGTATTTCTATGGTAATCAGGGGGAGCTAGGAAAACAGGTGGCAGAAGGAATGCAATGTAACAGGTACCATCCCATTCTGGAGGTAGACGTATGTATGCGGTATGACCACAAACAAAGTAGGAATGACTAATAGCTTTAAAGGACGATTTTCCATGATCGCTGAATTCGACCACAGTAGTGCATTTACTATGACCTAAGTGTACTGAACCTTTCTTCCTGATACATAATTCGCCAGTAACTGGCAATACTGACATAGTGGGTATAACAGGTGCGTCTTCGGATTCAACAGTAAGAATCATGAGGCTAATTGTATAGTTACCTAGTCCATACACTTCATTTTCTAGATCAGTTCCTATTCTAGTGGGGAGTCCCTTTTTATCAGGGTAACAGACGTCGAGCAGGACTAAGTTCAGGTTTCCCCAAACCCAGCCCCCGTCGAAAACAGCAATATCAGGATCTAAAGAATTAATTATTTTGAACCATGCACCGCAGGAGCCATTGTGAGTGAACGGGTACGGAAAGAGGGGCAGAGCTCCCTTGTAATTCTGGAAGGGAGGGAGTCGGCCACATATCCAGCAGTCTGTAGCATTGTTAGTTTGATGGGAATGATGTAGCATACTAATGAATGTATTGTTGCGCAGCGCAAGTCTGTAGGAGAGTTCATGTGGAGGTAACTTGCTAAAAGTGTGTTCAGCAGAGACATTGTAAACGGATTGTTCACGCTTGAAAATAGGGTAGTAGATAGGTAAAAGGATGCTCGCAACAATAATTAAAATACTCAGAATAAACATGATTAACAGTGTCACTATACAGTGACTACGCAGTGATTTACAATATGTACGTTTCTTATATTCTCTCTCTCTATCTCGATCTAGGGGATACATGTCAGAAACTATTTAACCGATTCACCTAGGGGAGGACTTAAACAATTAAACTGTCTGACCGGCTAGATCGGAGTTTCATGCGATACTCTTCTTGGGGAGTCTTTTCTCGTTCAGATTCTGTAAAGTCTTTAGGCTCAACACAGTCTTTGGTGGGGGTGGACGAGTCTCGATCAGGTTTCAGTCCAGAAAATTTTTTCACATGACTCGTGTGAACCCACCCCTTTCTCCCTTCAATCTTCACGGCGGTCCTCGTGGTGAGAAGGACGGTCTTCGGTGATTTCCAGCGGGGCTCCAACGGACTCTTTCTATCAAAATTGCGCACTAGGACGAGGTCCCCAGGACGGACGTCATGCGGCTTTACATCAGTGTTGTCAGGGAAGGCTGCGGCAACCTGTGAACGACATGATTGGAGTGCAGACATCAAGGAGGCAAGGTAATCTGTCAACATATTGCAATCAACATCAGTAATCTTTTTCGGAATGGGCGTCCCCCACATATTCGGTGGTCTGCCAGGTCGTTACCCTGGGAAACAGAATCTGTGACTTTAGTATGTGCTTTACACTTCATGACGGATATTCCTGAAGGCAGATGTATTGCTTCTAACAGTGCTTGAATGAGGGGACCATGTTGGATCTTGGCACCGTGAGAGGTCAGAAAACCTCGTTCTTGCCATAGCATGCCGAAGTCGTGTACAACTCCGAACGCATAACGGGAATCAGTGTATATGTTGACATTTCTGTTCTTGGCTAGAATACAGGCTCGGGTCAGAGCGATGAGCTCTGCCGCTTGAGCGGACAGTATGTCAATTCGATGTGTTTCTTTAACTTCAGTTTCAGTGGTCACTGCATACGCGGCCACTAACTCTCCTGTACTTGTTCTCATACATGAACCATCCACATAAAGTGTCAGGTCTGGATTTATCAATGGAACATCTGTTAAGTCTCGTCGGGGCTTTGTTACTGCATTAATGATCTCTATGCAATCATGCGGGGCTGGATCTGTCATAATGGTAGGTAACAGTGTTGCTGGGTTCAGGATACTGCAGCGTCTGATTTCTATGTGTGGCTGGAATAGTGTCAATTCGTAACCTGTCAGTCGCGCTATAGTCAAGTGTTGAGTCTGAGTTCTGTTTAAAAGAACCTCTACAGAGTGTGGAACTTGTACTGTTAACTGATGGCCTAAAACAATTGAATCGCTCTGTCTGATTGCTAATGCTGTTGCTGCTACTGACTTTAAGCACGCAGGGAGTGCCTGGGCTACTGAATCCAATGTACTTTAAAAATAAGCGCAAGGCTTATGTGAACCTGCTTGATCTTGAGTGAGGACAGACAATGCTGTACCATCATGTTCTGTAACAAAAAGTGTAAACGGTTTGCTGTAACATGGTGTCGCTAAAACTGGTGCTTGGCATAATGCTTTCTTTAATTCCTCAAAGGCTTGTGTATGTTCCTGAGTCCAAGGGAGGACAGTCGAAGTTGCTGCCTCCTGCGTCGTTAACTGGATGAGTGGTTTAGCTAGAAATGCATATTGAGGAATCCATTGTCTGCAGTACGAGGTGAGGCCTATGAAGGCCCGCACTTCCTTTTGTGTCTGGGGTCGAGGCATATGTACAATTAACTGAATGCGATCGGGAGTGAGCTGTCTCCCCACTTTGGACAGCAAGTGACCCAAGTACACAACTTGCTGAACACAGAATTGCAGCTTCGAAGGAGACACCTTGTGTCCCTTGTCTGCCAGAAAATGTAAAACTGTCAGTGATGCTTGTTCACTTTCGGGCTCACTTCGTGCGGTGATCAGTAGATCATCGACGTATTGCAGTAAAGCGGTGTTAACTGGCATTTGAATACAATCTAGTTGTCTTTTCAGTGCTTGACTATAGATGCTGGGGCTTTCTGTGAATCCTTGAGGTGCGCGGGAAAATTTGAAACTTCGTCCATTTAAACTGAATCCGAAGAGATATTGGCTCTCCGGATCAATAGGTACACTGAAGAAAGCGTTCTTGAGATCAATTACAGTAAAGAACGTTGCTTCTGAATCAATAGCAGTCAATAGGGAAGAGATATCGGGGACCACAGGGTACTGTGGTACAATGCATTTATTCAGTTCTCGAAGATCAATCACCAGCCGATATACTGGCGGTGCATTGGGGTCAGTACGTTTAAGAATTGGAATGATGGGTGAATTACAGATATTGGAGTCGGTCTCTACGACCACTCCCTGGGCAATAAGCTCTTCAATGATTTTCAGTAAAGCCACTACAGCATCGGGTGGTAACTTGTATTGTCTGATTCTGGGTAGAACAACTCCTGTCTTGAGTGTAACACGGTATGGAGTGATATGCATACAACCTACGTCAGCTGGGCCTTTTGCCCATAGGTGATCTGGTACATCTTTCAATCTGACATCAAAATCTCGTAAAACATAATGACCCTTGAAATCCCGTAGAAAGAGTCTAACTCCCTCCGGGGAACAGCATATTATAGCTCCTAGAGCCTTCAGAGTTTTAATTCCCAACAAGTTTTCTGGGCATGAGTTCGTAAGTAACAAATCTGTAACTCGTGATAATGGACCCACAGCCAAGGGTACTGGTTCCGATACTTCATTTACAATAGGCTGTCCTGAAAAACCAAGGGAAACGTTCTGTGAGCCTGAGAGGGGTGCCCCTGGAACTTCATTATGACTGATAGTGGTGCGGCTTGCCCCTGTGTCAATTTAAAACTTTCTGTCTTTTCCCAATACGTGACTGTGTACATAAGGACCTTCTTGATCTACAGGAATTTCAATAAGAGGCAAACCACCTTCCCTCTCTAGGCTGTTTCATGTATATCGGGGGTAATCTGGATATGCCGATTGGGCATACTGGTACATCTGTTGCGAAACTTGCTGAGTCGCGGCAATGGGCTGTGGTCCTGCTACTGTCTGTGCTGTATGAGATGGAGCATGCATAGGCTGTGTATTCTGCATTGGCTGTACATTTTGTGAGGTCTGTTGCTGAACCTGATCTTGTCTAGGCGGATGCGGTCTTTCTTTAGTTTTACCTGTTGCTATGTTATGTTTCAGGACTGGGCATTCATGTACGTAGTGACCTGGCTGTTTACAGTAATTACATGTCCCTTTAACGGAAACTGTAGTGTGACTTGTCTGGGTCCCACCTTTTCTCTGACCGTCGGCTGGGACCGTCTGAGCTACTAACATTTTCATTTTCGTGTCTTTCATACGTTTCTGTTCCTGATCTTGTTCTTCTCTAATTCTGTTCTGATGGTATTGTAACATCTGTAACATCTGGGATGGCGTATTTGCCTGCCAAGTACTTTCAACTTTGTACACTCTGTTTTTAACTAATGGTAGGGAATTCTCGACTAGTTTTGATACAAAAAGGTGTGGATATGATTCGCTACTTGGTTGTAGGCCACTATTTATAATGAAACATTTCTCGAATCTTGAATAGAAGTCACTAGTATCTTCATCATGTTTCTGTTTACAGGACGAGATGGCGTCCCAATCTTCCTTTCTAGTTGTCAATAATCTTGGCAGGACCTGTACTATTAATCCGGGTAATGCTTTAGTCTTGTCCCCAAGGCCTACCCCTGGGACCCGTTTGCTTTCTTCGTCTTCTATTTCTGCCCATGCAATCTTTGTGTCCCCCACCTCCCATTCTTTTTCCTTTAATTTCTCGTAAATGCCCGTGGGCAACAGTACTTTTAACATTTTCATGATATCATCATACGTGTAATCCCCCATTAACAACATGTCTTTAAGCTCTCTGTGAAAACCTGCAGGGTCTTTATCATGACACGGAACTAGTTTCTTCATTTCTAACAGCTCTAACTTAGTCAGTGGCGTGTGCACATATACACGTTTCAAGGCATGGTCCGCACCCATAACTGGGTGTACTTCTCGTAAAGGGTTCTGGCTTTCAATGCCACTTCCGCATTGCATGTGGTAAATTCTCCTTTCTGGAGGCGGGGCCGGAACATATTCAGAACTTATGAAAGTGTTGTATTTCTGTCGTTGTTCTAGAATTATTTGTATTAACTTGGTACTGAAACCTCTCCATCTATCCATGAGTAGTGCTTCTAATGTTTCGTGTAAGGGACCTGGATCAGAATGTTTATTTCTGTATTTCGTGAGGAGGTGCTGAATCATGTATACACCTGCTAATTTCTGTTCGTCTGGGGAAAGGTTCAGAAATGTCTGAGCTAAAGTCTCATCATTATATATGTCCGGATTTTCAGCCCATAATATGGCTGACCGGGCTAGTTCTTGTTCATCCATAGAATTGAGTACATGGTACCCCATTCTTTCTCGTAGTCTTTTATCAGTCTCCTGGAACTGATGTTCAGAAGAATTCGGGTTTGTTAAAGCAGAGAGAAAAACTCTCCTGCTTTCTGGACGGATGCCTTTCCTAAGGTAAGTTCCCTTACCTACATACGCTATAGTATCTGGAGTCCTTTCTTGTTCTTCAGGTTCTTCTTCCTCCTCGGAGGAAGCTTTTTCTTTCTGGTGTGCTGTTATCACTGCTTTTCTAATTTTCTTGTACATACTGGCTATGCAAGCCCCCTTGTCATGTTTTCCTTCAGCAATATTTTGACCCCACTTGTTTAGTGCATCTAATTCACTTTGAACTGTTCCAGGCCTGTCTCGTTCTCTTATTAGGCAATTTATGAAAAATCGTAGTATTTGTGCTTGAATGTCAACTTTCTGTTTCTCCATGGTATCCTTGATACTGTCAGGGTCTTTCCCTGTCTGGACAAACTCGTATATTCTATCTAGACGGTCCTTCATTCCTACATAGCATAGCAAGATATCAGTAGCAGATCTCAACCGTAGTGATGCCAGTATCATTAGATCGTTTTTACCGGGTACTGGATCATATCTGCAAACGGAAAGGTTTTCTTTAAATGCGTCAAGTCGGGGTGACCTGAACGTGAGAGGACTCTGCATATCCCTGAGATTGAATCTGTGTGTTAATGGCGGGGTCCGTAGACCCGCGGTCGCACCTCCTGAAGCGGATGCTTGGGCATTATCTCCCTGTGGAGTCTGTACCTGAACTTGAATTTGTCGTTTGGTAGGATCAGGTAGATGTGGTTTCGGTAGGTCAGTTTTCGGTATGGGAAGTGGCGGAGCTGGCGGAGCGGGGGAGGTCTGTCGCGGTACTGTCGGGAAATGATCCGGGGGCGGGGTGCCACCCCCGTCCCTGTCATAAGGCAGGGCACGAACAGGCAGATTGGTGTAAGCTGGTGCTACATCCTCTAGATAAGAATTTAGGAATATGTCTTTAGTAGTCTTATGCATTACTTTAGTTGGAACTAATGGTGGCGGTAAGTTTTTCGGTATTTCTGATAGGGCCTCAGGTGTACCCTCGGCCGCGAGATACATACCATTTACGAGATTATTTCGGGCACGGTCTATTTGTTCTGTTTTTACTCGAATCCCTTCAGTAACTAACTCGTTTTCTTGGGCCTTTTCTGATTCTTTAAGTCTGTCTTCTCTACGGAGTGCTTTCTCAGCACGCTTATGTGATTCCTTACGCCAAAATTCTATGGCGTCTTTCTGTGATTGTCTAGCTTTCTTTTTCCATAATGCTTCTTCTACCTTCATGATGCACTCGGCATCCCATGTTCCGGTAACAGGCCATCTGTGTCTTTCGTCTAGGTGTTTGGTATAATCGGCCCATAAGTCTAGATACAATATGGCATCTATACCATGTTTATGATACATAAAGTTACCTGGAGTGTCCCTAGGGGGGATAGGAATTTCTTCCTCCAATATTCCTTTCCTAGTTCCTAACTGTTTTAACTTGTTGAAAAACGGCATCTTGTTTACTTGTTACTGAATACTCAATACTTACTCCTTAATACTGATTACAGCTACTTTATACGAGAAACACAATAATGCACATTAAACGGTCACATTCATACCACGACATTAATCACATGAAAAGACATTTGAGACATAGATGACTACCCCCTATACTGGATGTACTGCTCAACAGTACAGATACACTGGTGTAACAGTGCAGAAATTCGGAATACTAGATATACTGCTAAACAGTACAGATACACTGCCTAAAAACAGTGCAGACCGGACTTGTGTACCCAAACCCGTCTAGATACGTCCCAGCAATGGTACTCACCGGGAAGCACGGAAACTCGAAGGCCTCGGAAAACTCGACTGGACTCGAACCGACTTCGGGAAACTTCGGAAAACTTCGGAAAACTGGTGGGCCTCTTGACACCTCGGACCTTGCTTCTTTCGGCTAGGCTCTGGTCGGGATCCTCCGCACTCCTCACCGCCTCGTCTGGGCACTGATCGCAGTCTTCGTCACCTCCGTGGGTCAGAGGGAGATGCAGGAAATCCTGCCGGTACGCGTTGGTTCCATCTAACTGATGGCAGGGGACAGAGCTTGCAATGCGCCAACCGGCGCGTGAGGTGGGGGAGGGGTCCCTGTTCGGGCGCCAAAATGATGTAAATAATTAATTTACTCAATTTCTATGCAAGTAAGTACTTAATCAATAATAACTCAGATCGGAAAGAAAGAACCAGAGTCCGTGGTGTTAGAGTTTCTAAGGGTTTTATTCCTCAAAAAGGAATGGTCATGACCAGGATATCGGATTCTGACCACCACAGGGGTGTCAGAAGGGATAGAGGAATAGAGCGCGCTACATTTTATTGACAATACATAGCTTATATACTTAATCCATTTCATAAGCAACAGTGCAGGAGGCGTAACAGTTGAGAGAAGACAAGATAACAGTAGACACGTGGTACTAGTACGTAATCAAGAGGCGTGAACTAGGCGTGAACTGGAGGTGTATGCTAGAAAACGTCACTGATAGGTGACGCGGGTGGGTGGCATCAAGCAGAAATGTGGCAATGTCAGCAGAAATCGGAAGCTTGGATGCGCGCGCAGCTGCATGACGTGTGATTGGAGGGGTGCAGGGGACTTGACATTTACACTGACGGAGAGAGACAGAAGTCTGGCATGTCAGATCAACTTGTACTTCTATCATATCTGATATCTGATGTTTAGGAACCATATTATCTGGGCGGAAAGGTCTCTAGGGCAGAAGCTATTCTATGCTAACTGTGGATGCGTGTATAAGCGCCTAAGTGTCTGCATGAGAAACGTAGGGGGCACGGGGCCTTCCATGAAAGCATGGTAACAGGAGCTATGAATTACTTGCACTGAGACAGGTCGGCCCTTTGGCTCTGCAGCTGGGGAGGATGTTTACTGAAGCTAGTAGGCAGGAATGCATTTTCGAGGAGCGGAACAGATAACTCGAAGGTTATAGTCAGTCTTGGCAGAAAGCAGGCTGAGCTGAGCGCAAGGGGCCGCGCTGGAAGTAAGTCAGAGTTCACGGGTACAGAAGCAGCCTGGGCTGAGGCTGTCATAGTCAGAAGCCAGAAAAAGAGGCTCGATGGCAGAAATTCAGGGCCTACTTTGCCAGAGCAGGAAAAACATGTAAAGTACACTACAAAAAGACATTGGCATAGCATACTTAGGAACGGACTATTTAACCCATTCAGGGTGGATCTGAAAGAGGACAAGTTAACGTTGGACGCAAATGTATTTGCGTCTTCATAGCTGGCACAGGAGGGAAGTTACATGCACTTTAAGCTGGTACATGGAGTCGGTGGGGTACGCGCTAGGGAACACAATTTGACCATAAAATTTTATATTTCCTCATTCTCTAAAGTCAGTCGTGGAGGGCTGGATCCATGCCAGGTTTCAAATAGATCCCCATTTAGATAAATGTAGTTATCTGAAAAATCTGGAATGGATCCGGCCACGGAAACATCCATTACAACGCAGTCATTGCAACACACCACCTTCACAACGCAGCTGTTACAGCGTGACTGCCTTTACATCGCATGCCATTACAAAGCAGTCATTACAACGCAATGCCATTAGAATGCGTACCATTAAAACGCATGGCATTACAATGCATACCATTACAATGCATGCCATTACGACGCATTATAAGGTAAGTAATGGAGATTCTTTTTAGGTTTTAGGGTGGGTATAGGTTTTGGGGTACATGGGAATAGTAATTTGGGTTTTGGGGTACATGGGAATAATACATTTTACCCCTACACTATGCAACACTTTCCCTACTGTTCCACTCACTGGAGTGGGAATAGTAATTTTTACCCCTATACTATCCAACACTTACCCTACTGTTGCCCTAAAAGTATTATGCATTGTGATGGTATGCGTTGTGATGGTATGCGTTGTAATGGTATGCGTTATAATGACGTTATAATGCGTTATAATGACTTCTTATGACGCCCCCTCAGCGACCATGCAGCGGACACGCGCAGCGGGAGCACCGAATGAGCGCCGAAGGTGCGCCAAAGGTAAGCCAGTCTGCGCCCGTCCGCGCCTGGACCGTGCCCAGTGCCAGGATCCCTGGCCCCCTGCAGACTCCAGCCCACCCGCTGGACCTACGACGCCACCAAACTCTACGCACTCAACGCCGGCCGAACCCCGGGTTGCTACCGAGCCACGCCGAAACGCACCCACGGACCCTTCTGCTGCCACTCCTGCAAGTTCGCCTGCATCCAGACCTGCACTACTCCAGCACTGACCAAGACCACGACCACGACGCGCAGCAGCAGCCACCTCAAGTGCATCCTGCTCAACACCCGCTCCGTCCACAGACACGCGGTCGAGCTCTGGAACCTGCTCGACATCACAGCCCCAGACGTCGCCTTCCTCACAGAAACCTGGATGAACGCCTCCTCAGCGCCCAACATCGCCATCGCCATCCCAGACGGCTACAAGATCATCCGGAGGGACCTCGTCAACCAGACTGGAGGAGGCATCGCCATCGTCCACAAGAACACCATCCGCATCACGACCAACACCGACGACACCCTCGCACCCGCCGAGCTCCTCCACTTCCAGATCCACACCAACCCAAGACGACCCTCAGAGGCACCCTCATCTACAGACCCCCGGGACCACGCACACAATTCAGCGAAGACATCGCCGACTTCGTCAGCCCGCACGCCCTCCTCTCCGCTGACTACATCCTCCTCGGGGACCTCAACTTCCACCTGGAGAACAACAACGACCGCAACACCACCACCCTGCTGGGCAACCTCGCAAACCTCAGACTCAAGCAGCTGGTGACCACCCCCACCCACTACGCCGGACACACACACTTGACCCCGTCTTCTCATCCAGCAAGGACATCACCTTCAGCCACGCCACCGGACTCCACTGGACGGACCACAGCTGCGTCCACTTCAGCTTCAGAAGGACCACGATCCACCACCACCAGCAACAGGTTGCACGCAGAAGCTGGAAAAAGATCACAGCCGACCAGCTCGCAACTTCCCTGAGCAAGAACCCACCCACCAGCGCAACGAACCCCAGCGAAGCGGCCACCAACCTCACGAAGTGGATCAGCGACAGCGCAGACGACCTCGCCCCTCTGAGGACCCAGGACTCGCCGCCAAGACTTGGAACTCCCTCCCGACACACCTCCGCCTGACCCAGGACCACCTCGCCTTCAGGAAGCAACTCAAGACCTGGCTGTTCGAGCAGTAGCGGACCCCCTCCCCTAGCGCCTTGAGACCCTCCGGGTGAGTAGTGCGCTTTATAAATGCCTTGATTGATTGATTGATTGGTATGTGTTGTAATGGGATGCGTTGTAATAGTAGTTTATAAAAATGTGTTGTAATGGCATGCGTTGTAAATTCATGCGATGTAATGGTAGTTGCAATGTAAAAACTGCGCTATAGAAGCATGCGTTGTAACTGTTAGCATTGTAACGTCATATATATTCATCCAGCCCTCCAAGATCAACTTTGGAGAACCCCGGTCTAAGACATGAGCGGTAAGGGGGGCTGAAATTATAATCTTCTTCATGAAAAGTTCACAAAAATGTAATGAAATGCACTTGCCAGTAGTTTGTGTGAGAAATGCACACAAGGTTATACCTCATTTTTAAAAGTCTTGCCACTATGATATTACTGCCATCGCACCAAAATCAGTTTCCCACATGATAAATCAGTTAAACCATGCGAAATTTGCGTAAAGTTCCAGAATCCTCAAGATTTTACACACATAACAAAATGTCAGCTTGTGTCAAATGTTAATTGACTGCGACTGTTAATCATTCTGGTGCAAAGCCACTACTGCATTGACTTTCCTTAAATGATGGCTGTGATCAAAGAGCCAATTTGGAAATTCAAACCTTAATTTGGACAAACGATTCCCTTGCCCAATCAATAGTTGAAAATGCTGGCAAAAATCTTGTTCAAGGTAAGTCTTCGAACAGTATAAAAAAAGACTAAAACACTTATAGCTTGAAATTGACATGGGCAAAAGTTTAAAGCTGTCACAAAAATCATTGCTTGATTTGCTGTTTTTGTAAAAATTGAGACTGTACAATAATGGGCTTTTGGAAGCTGCAGTACTTTATCATAACTCTCTGTGATGACAGATTGTTCAGTTTTGGAAATAAAAAAACATTATTGCGAAAATAACACCAGCTAACTCACAGCAAGAGATATGTGGCTCACGCTCAGTGCCTTGGGACCATTATAATGGGAAGATCCATTTCACAACACAGCATCTAGTATTTGTTCTTTCGCTTCCCCAAATCAGTGGGGCAGTAATTCACATGATTGTTGCTAACAGAGTACACAGCGAGTTTACTCCAATTTACACCGAAAATTTACACTTTTCTTGTATTTAACAAAGGTGTAATCTAACCATGTCTTCAATTATACAACTTAATAAATGAAATTCAGAAGGAATGCTGACTAAAGCCTCCATTCCTAACCCCACAAGTGTTCTTTTTGCAATGTGTACAGTATGCATGCAGATGTATAAGAAAATATTGGGGGGCTTATTTATGAGCCATTGCGTTACATTTACGCCGCCGTTGCGTCACTTTTTGTGACACTGCTCCATCGTAAATAATGCGCCACGTTGCGCCATTTTTACAAAGTGACACATCTAGGCAAATGAGTCACTCCGTAAACCCCTGTGATACATTATACCTGCATCAGGTATAATGTATGCAAGGTGGGTGTACCCCCGCATCAAAGCCTCGTAGAAGTGGCGCATTGAAATCTATGAGATTTCGGTGTGCCAATTCTAGGATGCCAATGCGTCAAAACCTTACCGCAAGGGTGAAGGGTGACGCAGGTCCTTTCACATGGGGCTTGCCCAATGTGAAAGCACACACTACTGGAGATGCGTCTGTTTTCAGACACACCCCAGCAATACGCCACTTTTGCGCATACAGATACATCAGTAATACTTTAATATCTTTAACTCCTTGCGACATGATGCGCCATACAGTAAATATGATGCATTGATGGTGTCGCAAGGAGGGTGCACTGAGAGGTGTTGCAGCGATGCAACACTTTTCATAAATAAGCCCCGGGATGGAAAGGTCTCACCTACAGACTGCGGTAGCAATCTGTTGTAGAAAGGCCTACTGTGTACAGTACTAATACTCACAGTGGGATGGATCCACGCACGCCATTTCAACGTTTGGCTTTACAACGACCCATCTTTTCCCCAGCATTCCTTTACCACGCATGTCTTTACAGTGCACAACAACTTTGCCTTAGGGGAAAGCGCTGGACTTTGGAGAGGTATAAATTACTATTCCAACTCCAATCTTTGCAACAGTAGGGACTGCGTTGGACTTCGAAGTACAACGCCACTTCTCCCATGACAAGTAGTTGTAAAGACTTGCTTGGTAAAGGAATGCAATGGTAATGACAGGTTGTTGTACAAACTGCGTTGTAAAGGTAGTGCAAGGTTTAGACTTCGTGGTAAATGATGTTTCCCCTTACAGGGGGCTTTAGGTCACCCAGTTACTTATCACTAGCTGGCTTGCTTGTCATTCTAATTTTTTTCCTTCTTTTTCAATGGCTTCATTTCTTCTTTTTGTGTTTGTTCTGCTTCCTGAGCATAGCTTCTTTGCCATCCCTTTGGCTGGATGAGTTCTATAATTCTACTACTTACATTCAGATATCTAGGGCCTCATTTATGAGGCTGTGCGTCACTTTTACGCCGCCGGTGCGTCACTTTTTGTGACGCACCAGTGGCGTAAAAAATGCGCCTCGTTGCGCCATATTTACAAACTGACGCATCTAGGTAGATGCGTCACTTAGTAAACCCCTGCGCCAGGTATAATGTATGCAAGGGGGGTGTATTGACGAAAGGAAGGGTCATAGAAGTGACGCAGTGAAATCTATGAGATTTCACTGCGTCACTTTTAGGACGCCATCGCGTCAAATTCTTGCGCCTGCCTCACAACAAGCGTAAGACTGATGCAGGCCCTTTCACATGGGGCTTTCCCCATGTGAAAGGACACATTGCTGGAGTTGCGTCTCTTTTGTGACACACTCCAGCAATGCGTCACTTTTGCGCTTACAGATACGTCAGAAATACTGACATATCTGTAACTCCTTGAGACATGATGCGTCATACATTAAATATGGCGCATCATGAATGTCGCAAGGAATGCGCACTGAGAAGTGAAGCGTCGCTGCTTTCACGCGGCGATGCGTCATTTCCCATAAAGGAGGCCCCTGGGGTTTAGGTCTAGACTACCAGACAGGGCACACAGTCTAGCTACGAAAGACCTATCATGGGGTTACCAAGGGCCTACGGTGGGTTCAGAGCTCACCTATGGCTTATATTACTTGTCTTTAGTGTCACACTCATTTGCTTTCTTAATATCCTGGGCTTGTCTGCCTCTATTTGTTTTTGTCCCTCCCTTGGAGTATAGCCTCTTTACCACCCTTTTGATTGACTGGCTTGTATCCTTCCACTACTTACTTTTAGGGATTTACTTTTTGGTTTAGCACGCCATGAGAGTGCATCTGTTTTCCCAGTATCTCCCTCGTGCACTTCTCCCCTTCAAATACCAGCACTCCGAGCGCCATGCTGCTCTTTCCCTTGTGCGCTTCAACCCCTAAGCAACCCTGCTCTCCATGTTGCTCTCTCTCTCTCTCTCTCTCTTCTCTTTCCCCTGGGGCTGCTCTCTCTCTCTTGTGTGCTTCTCCTTCTGCATTCCAGGCTCCAATTTGTTCTCCCCTTTTCTTCCCCAACCTTTGTGTTGCACTCATCCTCACATACTGCTTTACGTTCAACTTCATCCGCTCCCTTAGTCGTCCCTCTGTTCCCCTCTTTACTATGTGCTTTTTTAAATATATTTGCTCTTTTCCATAAAGAAATTATTTTTTTAAATTACAGAGCCAAGTAGTGTCTGCAATCTTGGATCAGTAAATCAAAATAATTAAATTGGTGCCAGCGCCATTTAGTGGACACGCCTCTACACAAAGTTGTTGTGTTATTGCATCTTTTTTCCTTATTTTATTTTTTAGGCTGACACCTTGCAGCATCAGAAAAGAGACTTTCGCTTTTGTCCAAAGCTGCTTAGGATGGAGGCACCTGAGTCTGAAACTTAAATCTTGCTCTATATTAAATAATCCTTTCTTAACTTCTTGTTTCCTCATGCCGATTTATTTACTGAATCGGTAATTTAAGGAATCGGTAAATTACTGAATTCTTAACATACCGATTCGGTAAATTACTGAATCCATAATGTGAATGTAAATGTAGTAGTACTTGTATAGCGCACGAATCGACCCATGAGGGTATCTCGGCGCTTGTACGCATACCGCTGTGGAACCCTTCCTGGCATTTCCCTGTGAGGTGCCCACTCCTGGGCTCCCCCAAGGTGAAGCCAGGCATCCTAGCGTTGTTGGGGCCGTTGTGGAGATTAAGCAAGCTATTGCCCAGAGTTGCAGAGTGGGACTCCGTGATTGGAATAGGCACCGAGGCGAGAATTATCAGGTCCGTGGGAATTGAACCCAAGAGCCGCCGAGGCGGGAATTGAACCCTGGTCCCGGGCTAGACCTCTGCATCAGGGTCTGCCGCTCTAACCATTGAGCCACACTTCTCTGTAGGGAGCACTCAAATGAGTGCTTTTCCCATTTTAGGATTCGTTATTTACCACCAACTACAAGTTAGTGGTAAATATCGAAAACCCTAAAAGAAGCAATTTTTTGCAATTTAAAACAGTGACATGTGGCAGACATACATGCCCTTAGGGCATGTATGTGTGCCACATGTGCACCCATGCACTGTTGAGGGGTGCAACAGGGTGTCAAAGTGACACCCTGCCATCCTTCAATGTCTTCCCCCTTTTACCGAATCGGTAATTTCCCTTCATTCCTATGGGCCTCCAGGCCCATAGGAATGAATGGGAAATACTTTTTTCTTGTAAATACCGATTTGGTAAATACCGAATCGTACCGTTTCGGTAATATTTACCGAATTTTTACCTACATTGCATTAACCGATTCTAAAATACCGAATCGGTAAAAACCGGTATTTTAGAATCGGTATATGGCCCCCAGTCATTTGGTTTTGTATACAAACTAGTAATCAGGACACCAAAATCATTGCAAATTCACAAATAAAGAATGTTAATAATTTAGTTGTTAAAGTGAACTATAAACTTGAGTTCCACTAGCGATTTAACCAGTTATGGAACATTTTGAGATATTCTGAAGAACCTCACCATATCAGAAAAATACCATCTGTATACCCGAGTCAGGATCTTATGAGTGACAAAAGGGATTCTTTGCATCATAAATCAATTTGGGTTCAAGGTATGACATTAATCCTTTGGCTATCTTGGGGGTGAAGATTAGCCTATCTCCACACACTTTATTTGAAGATATGTTAATTTTTTAAGATGAAAAACATTTTCTTAAGCAGCAGGGTTGCACATTTAGCTAGAAATTCTATCAGGAAGTCAACTAGATTGTTCCTTTTGTTGAGTGTACTTCTGATAACTTTCCAAAGCTTCCTTCTGAGATATATTGGCGTAAAGATCTTCTATATCAAAGTATACCACAATATCTTTTTTTCCATCATAACTGTGTCCCTTCGATCTTGATGATAAAGTCCATGTTTCTCTTATATGCCCTTGTCTTTTAGTCAAAAATGATTTTAGAAAAAACCTTGCAAAATTGATTCTCAGTGGAAAGTATTGGTCGACCTGGTGGATTCTCTTGGTTTTTATGGACTTTGAGTAAAATGTAGATGGCAGGGCCTCCCTTCTGACTGCTATTTCAGTCCATATTCAATGCTTTCTCAGTGATGGCTAGAATCTGATGTTTGGTTTCTATAAAGTGATATTAATTCAACATATTATAGTATGAATCATTACTGAACTGTCTCAGAATTTCTGCATCATATTTTTTACAACGCATTATTACAATTTGACCACCTTTATCTGCAGGTTTAACTATAAAACTTGTATTGATAATCTGTGGGGTCATGTCTGTGGATACAGAAAAATGTGGATTTCATACATAGCACTGTTTTGTTTCTCAGTCGTTCATTTTCTTTACCAGAAAAATTTATGTTAAGCCTGACTTTGTGTAGGAATTGTAAAACTCCAATCTCTGTATCAACTGAGTCTCTATTATTTGAGGGGACAAAAGACAGACCTTTAGTTAATATTGATTTCTTAACCTCTGTTAGAATATGTTTGAAGAGCTGACGAACTCCCCTACCTGTATGTCTTTCTTTTTTTTAGACCCGATCTCACCTGAATTCTGGGATATTCTTCCCTCCTCGATCTAAAAACATTTGTGGTTTATTTTGGAAAGTGTTTTGGTCATGTGAACCAGTGTTCCAGATTTAATTCTTATAATGTATAATAATTTGCAAATTTCAATGTTTTTTCAGTTTTAATTTACTGCTATATTTAATTGTGCTTGTAAGTAAATGCTTATAGTTTTTCTAAACATATGGTAAGGTGATATCACTAACGATTACCATAACTCCACTTTAAACTTGTTTTTTTTTCCAGTCAAATTGTGTTTTTGTTCCAATCATATATCACATCCAACTTTTTTTAAAGTATTCTTTAATCCATTCGACATGGCCTTTGGCTGAAGGCTTGCTGCAGCAGGGGTATACCACATAGCCTATTTATAAAAAAATTGCAAACAGTCTAACGTTTTTGACTGAAGTCCTTTTCAGTCTATGTCATTTAACATAGCCACTGGAAGTAAGGGTGCTGGGGGCGCTGCAGCATCCTAAAAACTGGCATGCTGGAGTTCAGAAGACAAATAAGCAATAAAGACGACATGACATTTAGTTTTTATCAAAGCACATTTGCAGTGTTTTAAAGATAGAGGTCAAATGTCAAGCAATCTCTTCTCACAAATTGCTGCTTATTCTTTTAACTTGAGGATTGGTGTTTCAATTTTTTTCTCGGACTGCAAAGTTAGATGATGTTGACAATTGAACTATCTGAAAACCTTGCAGGGAGAGGTACAAGGAGTGTGAAAGTACTGGCTATACGGTGAACAGACAAAATATCGACTCCAAAATATCGACTGGACATAATATCGACTTTTAAATATAGACTGGACAAAATATCGACTGGACAGAATATCGACTACAAAAATATCGTTTTTAAGGTAAGTGAAGTAATATCGACTGTATAAAATATAGATAGCAAAAATATCGAATTTTTAATAATATATAATACTTTATAGTGTATTTTTATGTAATAATATGTGTGAAAAGTGTGTATTAATGTTATAAAATATTTTATTAAATGATTTTTGTTTTTATAATAATTGCGTAATGTAATTCTGTAGCGGGTTGTGGGTTTATAGGGGAATAGGGTGGGAAGTAATTTAATAATAATTAATTAATTAATATATGTTTGTAAATATTTTTTATTCATAATTAATTGATAATTAATTAATATTAATTAGTTAATTAATTAATATAATTTAGTACATATTTTTTATTAGTAATTAATTGGTAATTAATTAATTGTAATTAGTTAGTTACATTAATTAGAGTAAATTTTAAATATATATATTTTGTGTTATTGGGGTAAAATAATATTAATTATTAAATTAATTACAGCTAATGTGCTAATATATTTACTTTATTGTTATTGTTAATTAATAATTAATTGGTAATTAAATAATATTGATTAATTTTGGGTAATGGAGTATTTTTAGGGTTCAGGGTCAGTTTTCAGTTTTTGGGTAAAGGGGTATTTTTAGGGTTCAGGGTCAGTTTTCAGTTTTTGGGTAAAGGGGTATTTTTAGGGTTCAGGGTCAGTTTTCAGTTTTAGGGTAAAGGGGTATTTTTAGGGTTCAGGGTCAGTTTTCAGTTTTAGGGTAAAGGGGTATTTTTAGGGTTCAGGGTCAGTTTTCAGTTTTTGGGTAAAGGGGTATTTTTAGGGTTCAGGGTCAGTTTTCAGTTTTTGGGTAAA